>NW_026859768.1:0-265000 GCF_026571515.1 Ruditapes philippinarum
GTAGGAATATAGGGGTAGGAATATATCAATAGTCTAGTGAATTTGGTAGTGAAGGTCATATTTCACACAGCCTAAATTTCATGTCTACATCAAAAGACAAGACAGTAAGACACTTTGTCAAAATCTAGGTCAGCTGATATCAAAGTTCACTTTACATCTTAATCTGTGCAAATGGTTCAAATTTCATAGCAATACATCAAAGGACAAGTAGGTCACATCATCAAAATCTAGGTCACCTGATATCAAAGTTCAATTTTACAACTAAAAACTGTGCACATGGTCAAAATTTTCATTGCTGTACATCAAAGGACAAGAAAGTATGTCACTGTCCCCTTGGGCACGGCAAAATTTTGACCTAAGGGTTTAATTCAATCTTGATACAGATCCACCAAACAACATTTCAAGTCAAATATCTAAGCTGTAGCTTTCTCCTAATTCAGAAAACATTTATTTTATTTTCTGTTTTACTATGTGTACATATTAATGAGCATCACTGCCCAGGGCAGGGCCAATTTGACACCAGGGGAAAATATTTGAACAACTTTGGTAGAGGACCTATAGATGATATTATATAGCAAACATCAAAGCTCTATGCCTTGTACCTTAAGACAAAAATATATTTTTTTACCTATATGTACATAATGAAAATCAATGACCCCCGGGGCGGAACAAATTTTGACCACAGGGCTATAATTTGAACAATCTTGGTAGAGGTTCACTACACAATGTTTCGTGCAAAATATCTTAACTCTAGCCTTTGTAAATTTAGAGAAGATGATTTTTTAAGTTTTTACTAAATACATATAGGAAGGAAACCTATGGCCCCCGGGGCGGGGCTAATTTTGACACTAGAGGCAAAATGTGAACAACTTTGGTAGAGTACCTATAGATGATATCATTTAACAAATATTAAAGCTCTAAGCCTTGTACCTTCAGACAATAAGATTTTTTTTATTTTTTTTTACTATATGTATATATTGAAAAATCAATGAATCCCGGGGCGGGGGCAATTTTGACCCCAGGGGCTTTAATTTGAACAATCTTGCTAGAGGTTCACTACACAATGTTTCATGCAAAATATCTAACCTCTGACCTTTTACAATTGCTAGAAGAATTTTTTTTAAAGTTTTTTACTATATACATTAAAGGAAAACCAATGACCACCGGGGCGGGGCCGATTTTGACCCCTGGGCTATAATTTGAACAGTCTTGGTAGAGGTCTACCAGACAATGCCTTATGCAAAATATCTAAGCTCTAGGCCTTTTGGGTCTTTACAATAAGATTTTTTTAATTTATTCTTTTAATTCCTTTTGGTTGCCATGGCAACCAGATTTCTGCATGGAATGAAATTCTTTGAACAACTTTGGGAAGCCCTTCACCCAAGGATCAATCCTGCCAAGTTTGGTTGAAATTGGACTAGTGGTTTTTCTCAAGAAGATTTTTTAAGTTTACTATATAATCTATATAACACACAAACACACACACATACACACAGGTGAATCGCTATATGCCACCCGCATCGCAGATGTTGCGGTGGCATAAAAGCAAACATGCAATTCACTTGCATGGATAGTAAAGTTTGACACTGCAGAATATAACTTGAGTAGTTTAGGTATAGGGTAAAAACGTTTAGACTTAATTTGAGGGCTTTTAACCTTGATGTTTCAAAGAATTGTTTTTTTTAATCATTATGCCCCGGTCACATATTCACGCACGGAAGAGCTACGGTCTAATCGCTCACGGATTACTACGGAAATGTGAAATTCCGTAGTCCGCTACGGTTCCAGTACGGACACACAACGGTATGAGTACGGAGTCCGACGGATTTACCACCAAAAGCCCCCGGAGAGACACGGATTGTTACGGTCCGGCACGGTTTGATACGGAGCGACACGAATCAGGACGGACGCACTACGGATACACTACGGTCTGCTACGGTATAAGCACGGGTTAGTACGAATAAGTACGGTCTGATACGGAGAAGAACGTATTGATACGGAGAAGAACGTATTGATACGGAGAAGAACGAATTGCCACGGATCTATACGGACCTAATACATCCGTCCACAACCTCTTGCTTGCTCATTTTCAAAATGCCTCAAAAGAAAAGAACACCTAGAAAACGAATTGCAGAGTTCAATGATTTTTTGTGGAGAGGATTCAGCCTAATCGCGTCCGACCCCCGAGACACATCAGGTCTAATTAAAGTGAATTTCTTAAAGGACGCTGGATCCTCAACAAGTTCGGCCATGAGAGCCTCATACTAAACATGAAGCGGTCTTCGTAAAAGCCGATCTCTAGTCCACCATCTCGTCTGTCTTCTCTTACCTGATTAGATATGGACTAGTAATCATTAATGAAAAATGTTGATCAATACTGCTTCTCTTTTAATTTTAAGATTTGCTGTTCATCTTTCAATTACATTAATTATCGTGATGTTTATGTTTTAAAAATATGTAAAAAGCGTGTTAATTAATCTTATTATCACTCAAGGGCCAGCGTCCGAGGCTTATGAGACACTTCGTTTAATGTACATATTTACTCCAATTTCACGATCCAATGTTTGTAAAATATGTAACATTAAACATGTATTTCTATCCATATTCATCATTACTGGATCTCCATCCAATTGATGAATTTATTCAACTGGTAAATTTTCATCTTATTCTGTTCTATTTGTTAATAATAAAAGAATATTTTTTTATGTTTGTATACATCTAGAATAGTCTGTAATGACTAAGATAGACAGATAAGAACAAACTATTTAGTAAACATGAGTTACATCCCTTCAAATGGAGAAAAAAATGAAACCCAAAAGAAATTCCCATGTCTAACAGACAGCAAAATTATAAAATGCTGCAGGCTCAGTTTGATTAGGCCTATTAGGAGTAGTGGTAAAAATTGCGGGTCAAAAATTGTGGGTCAAAAATCATTTTCAAGGGATTTTCTGATATGATTTACTTCAAATAATGGGTTATTATCAATATTTTTTTTTTCTATGCACATGTATGTGACATATAATAGATTAATGACATTGCCAGCTAGACAACTCAGTCAGTACAGCCTACATACATGTATAATATTTTTAGGATCCACGGTTTGATTCCGGTTTAAAGCCACTGACCTCCAGATGGTAAAATGAAAAAAATGAAATAAAATTTCAAGTTAACAGTAAATACTGATCAAGTTAGGTTTATTGTATAAATTCATCATCACTGACACCTTTATTTAAGAAAGAATGTTGACAAAAGCGTAAATATATCGGGTTTTTCTTTCCCATAATCTACTACGTTACCACAGGAACTTGAAATCTAATCAATAGATCACAAAATATGCGTGTATTAGTGATATAGCCCTTATATCTATATATATAGTTTTTTTATATAGATATAAGGGCTATATCACTAATACACGCATATTTTGTGATCTATTGATTAAATTTCAAGTTCCTGTGACGTTACTAACGCAGTAGCCAAAATAAATAGGAGAAGATAATTCATTTAACGCGGTCACGTGTCACAACAGTGGTCCGGAAAAATCCCGGTATGCGGTATGCCCGGGATCGTTTATCAATTTTCGTCATTGAGTAGGCTCCTATCACATTTTTATGTAAAGGTACCGTAAAAATCAGTAAATTGGTCATCATTTATATGAAATAATTAATCAATTATAAATTTTAGGGCCACGAATTACTACAAATATAATCAAAGCACTGAATGTACTGATGGGGAGGCTATGACAGAATGTTTCAGACTTATAGTTTCTTTTCTTTTTTGCTTAAAATGTGCTGTTAAATAAGAAGATATGCACATTGCGCCATTTATCGTTCAGCCATTCATATAAATGGTTAATATGGTTGACTATTCATTTTGTTAATTTTCCAGAACATTTCATTGAGGTCTACATTCGGATTGTTAAAGAAAAACCTAAAAACCATTTATAAATGACATACCAGCAGGTATGACGACTGTTCATTATAAGATCATACAAGAAAAGCATTGATGCAAAGCATCAAAGGGCGTCCAAGCAAGAAATGCAGCAAGTGAAGATGAACTAGTAGACATATGATGACAATATATTCTTATAAACTACCAGAAATGTAGATCACTTCTGAATGAGCGGACGAAAAACATTGTTCATTATGAACTTTGATTGGCATGCTAGAGATTAGAATATTACTTGTTATTACTTTATGATCATGGTTATTAATAGCAACGTATATACATGTATACAATCAATTATAATCCATATGTGTAACGCATGACCAACACGTACAACACGTTTGTAATTGTCCCTTATTATGTTATCGCTATTAGCGAAGACCCCCTCTTAAGGTATCTGTTCATATGGCACTGGTTATATTACCATGTTGATCATGTTGAGCATAATTGTTAATTATACAATAATTGTAATATCTATTAATTTTAATAAAAAAAAATACAAATTTTATGAATATTGTTTTCTTTTCTTTTTTTGTGTTTTATGTGCTATTTTAATATTGAGTTTTTACTACTCTTTTTTATTAAAATTGTAAAATAAATTTTAAGAATTCAATTGACATATTGACAGACGATTATAAGTCAAAACTTAACTTGAAAAAGTCAGTAAATTATGGTTTATCTTTTAATATATAATATTGTTTATTCTTAAACCATGTACATGTACATTTGCATTTTTCTTTTTAATTTTTTAAATTATCAATCAAATGAATAATTCATAAATCTAATTTGTAACTTTGAATAATTCCTCGGCATCTTTACTAAACACGGATAACAAATTAAATAAAATGTTTCAAAGTTGATAATGTCATATAAATACCATAAAAATGTACCTTTTTCTCAATTATTGTACATATTTATTGTTAGATAAAATGAAACATGCTATTGTTGTTGTTTTTTGTTTTTTAATTGTAACGATATCAAACATCTAATCCAAAACCGGGAGAGACCGGACAATAAACGTGTGGTACTATTCGCCGGTCACTAGTAAATCCCGATCAAAATAGACCGGGAGAGACCGAGAATTACCGACAGGAGTGATAAATAGATATATCTATAAATAGATTTTCGGACTATTGAGGTCATCAACTGACATGTACAACAATAACATACCATGATAACCCACTGTGCACTACAAAATGATAAATAAAAAACCCCGATGAGTGCGATTTATTGACGGAAAAGCTTATTTAATTTGAAAATGTTTGCATTGCGAAATTCACCAGTTCGCTATTCATTGTAACGTATCGCGACATTTCATTCTTAATTAATAATCAAGCACCCTCATACTGATCGGAATGATCAGCTTTTATTATGACCGACTAAAAGGCTCGAGAAGTTGCTGTCGCCCTTTCACAAAATCTGATTTCGTTTCATAAGGGCGCCGCGCTTCGGCGCGGACGCCAATAATACCATTTTACAACTGACGGTACCTTATCAAAATATTCTAGGACTGTTCATCATAAATACTTTATGTCATTTTAATATCATTGAATGATAATAACAACTGCAAATTAAGCAACATTTTAATTGAACATAAAAATTATACATATTTACATATACCATAATTGAGATCAATAAGACACTGTCTTGTGATGAGTATTAATATTCATGCTCTACGGACAGAAAGTTGTCTTCTCCCGAAGCAAATCTCGAATAAAATCACGTTTCAGAAAATTATTCCCATTTCATTACTCGTCGGTGACTTTGACGGCTTCGGATAATATTAAAGCTAAATATTTCTTGAAAAAATACATATCTGCAAAGCTTATTCAAAATTGAATCAACCTAAGTGAAAATTGATCAGGAAGTTATATCTTCTTTTTTTATCTTCTTTTTTTACCGCCAACACTCAACCAACTTATGGATTTGAAACCTCACTAGCTTGAAATATATACTGCGGAAAATCTGTTGTTAACAGAGTGTGCGGTTATTACGTTGGGTTTTCCTTGTCGACCATTTCCCGCAAATAGATGAGAACATCGAAGCGTCAGTGCTATGAATATGGTGTTTATAAATAGCGTTGTTTTGGAGGTTTTTGTTGAAATTTCTCCAAATCCCTCCAGAGGTATGCACGTCGCGGAGAAGGCACACAGCAGGTCAAGGTCAAGTCATCTCAAGTACCAGAGGTGATTGGTTGACCTGTCGTAACTTACTCTGGAGGTTTGACGCTAATGAATGCCGTTTTTGTTGTCGTCAGTCAGGAAGTTGATGCCTTGACAATACTGTCGTCTCCTTTACCACTAACGAACGAAGAATGGGCTACAAGGAAGATTCTGCTTGAAAAAGACGTCCCCGATGCTATAATCTCGGACATATGGTTATTCCGGTGCCGAGAATGAATGAACTTAAAACAACACACTCTTGTTGAAAACAAAACAATAAAACAACAACATATTTCTGTAGTAATTTTTCAAGTGTTGTAAAATGAAAACGAAATTCGTCTTATGCCGCCAATTCTTTTTAGAACACAAACATATACGTTCTTTTTATTTGATTCATTCAAATAAACATTAATCACTTCAGCGCGCGCAAATATCATTTTCAAATTAAAATTTCGTAAGGTATGTTGATGAATTTCCCATGCTCGACTGTAAGTCATTCGTATATATATGCGTTTTTTATGTTTTGTTTTTTAAAGTTTCCTATTCTTTAATATTTTTATGTATCTCATAATCTGTATTGAAAATTTTATCACACACGAACTATCAAATTATGATTCGTTGCCCTAGAATTGAATAAACTTTCTAATTACACAATACGGGGTCATTCATTTGATTGAAGACTGATCTTTGCGTCTTTCTCTGAAATAATTATTTCCTTGTTTAAAACATATTTGACCACATATTTCTGTCATTTAACTGTTCACTTTACTTCCGATTTTTGTTGTACCGAAACACATGTTTCTATTTGTGTTTTCTATTCGAATCTATGATCAGTTTAATGGGATCATCACGGGGTAAACGACTACTAGGTACTTTGGTCATGTTTTTTACCCCAAATATTTGAATGTTTCTATTTGGATTAAAATGAGCGTAGATAACTAAACTGCTGGTTGTATAAATCCCTGACCTGTCTAATTCTAATTATGAGATTAGTGGATATATTAAGACTTTCACTACAAAATATTCCTAAAAAAAAGAGCACATGTTTAAATTTATTCCTTTACAAATAAAAGATCAGAGTAGGGACCTGTCAATTGCCAGACATATTTTTAAAAGATACTTTTATGTTAAAAGTTTGATTAATGAATTATGTAAGATGAAAATATATTGCTTGTTTTTTTTTTTGGCTAATATTAAATGTAATCTTGGGGTGAAATTTTGTCGGAGGGTCCTTACGGATTTTGTAGTTAAATAGTTTTTTTTCGGCGATACATGGTTTAACCCATTACTTCATGAGCATTTTGTGAAAAATGGCTGTTTTCATTGAAAAGTCTCCCGTTACAAGTTCAAATTGCTATGATACTATTAAAACTGCTTCAACACTAATCAAACTTGGCACAAATGTTGACTGGACCATTGCCCTTGCAACAACATGCTCAGGCTTAAATTTTCTGTTACCATGGCAACGAGGGGACATCTCAAAATTGCCAAAAATCACTATTTTGCGTTGATTTTTTCCATCAAAATTGATTTCAAAGTGCTGCAATTTCTCAATGGATTGAGATAGAGTCAAATGCTTTTCAGCGTTGGTTACACGTTACCTTATGATCAATCTGGGGTCATTTACAGCCTCTCACAAGTCCAAAATTTTTCTTGGCGATGAGGGGGACTCCGCCCCCCTTCAAACCCCCCAAACAGAAGGGGGCACATCCCCCTTCTGGCAACCCCCTGATGTATCTTTTGGTTGGGGGGCCGCGCCCAAAAAGAGGTCACTTTTTTTAACAACATTTCTCAAACAAAAACAAGTGTTTGGGGCCTAAATAAGGCATTTTTTCATCATTTGAGACAAAAAAGGGGGGGGGGGTGAAAAAGGCGTTAAAAGGCGTGTATATGAAGTAATGGGTTAAGAATATAATGTTTTCAAACTATATGTTCATCACCATTAGTGAATTTTTAGTTAAATGTATGCAAAATATTTACTAACAGCTATATGATATAGCGGTTTATGAGCGTTTTCCGCGTACAGCCTCCTAAGGTGTACTAATTAATAAGTTAGTTTTCCTTAGTTATCACGCAAGCATGATCCATGTCTCTGATGTAAGCGACAGTTTACCATTATTTGTCTTTAAAAAAATATTAAGGACTATTAATGGTTTATAACAACAAAAGAACATGCATGATATTGAGACTACGGTGTTGCAACGTTCTAGTTAATGACCCGTCATAAACAGTTGGTCGCTGCGTAGTAATTGGAAAATTGTTATCAAAAATAATAAAGAATTTTTGCCACCTAATTAAAGCATTTACCTATAAATTTTCATTTATGCTTTTTGTTTAAAAAATTTTTGATAAAGTTATTATATAGAAGGGTTTTTTATACCAGAACTATTTATTACCAACGTACGTATGCCTAAACCTGATTACCGCGGCAGTATGACGTCACGGAGTAGTGATTTTGAAAAAATAACAAACAAAAATCAAGAATTTTTCAGAGAATTATTATTTTTAAAAATCGCAGATATGAAATAAAAGTTCATATTGTAAATGTCTGTGATGAGTGATGAGTCAGCTTAGAAACAATCAAGGTACTATTTTTTGACCTGATTACCGCGGCAGTAAGATTTGACGGACGGTTATTAACATTGGGTCGGCATAGCCTCCCCAAAAACAAAAGCAATTATTGGTATCCCTATATGTTTGATAAAATCCCGTGCGTTCCGGAGCACAGGTTGCGATATTGTCCTGTACGATCACGTGATACTAGAAAAAACTTGGATAAAAGAATTCCGTGGTATAATCAGAATTTCCCGTTGGTTGAAAAGCGAACCGTTTGTTTTTAGAGCAATAATGTTAAAATATGAACATTTTGAAGTGTCATTTAATTTTCTTTCAACTATATAATGTTTTTGAGGTGTGATTTTGAAATATTAGCAAGACGGCAGTATTTCTGCTATCTTCTGGAGGTCAGCTGCTTTAAACTGCACATTTTTCGCACCCTGTGATAGTTTTACCCTGTTACTTTTAGGGTCCAATATGAGTCTATGACGGTACATAACTCAATTCATAAGTCAATTCACTTTGTAACTTAACACAATATGCTGGGGGTTCTGTCAATGCATAGCACTTTGAGACTGAAAATGTTTAAGCTGTAGAGCTTCTGTATGGTATTCCAAGGTTTCTGGATTTTTTATGCTCCCCGAAAAATTCAGGGGAGCATATAGTCGCCGCCTTGTCCGTCCGTCCGTCCGTCCGTCCGCTTTTCTTGTCCGGGACATAACTTTGAAACAACTAGAGGACTCAACATGAAACTTTGTAGGTAGATAGATCTCATTGAGAAGGTGTGCAGTGCACAAGAACCGTAACTCTGCCTTGCCTAATTTTTGAATTATTCCCCTTTGTTTATTTTTACACTTTGAACTTTGTCCGGGACATAACTCTAAAAGTATAAGAGGTATCAACATGAAACTTTGTAGGTAGATAGATCACATTGAGTAGGTGTGCAGTGCACAAGAACCGTACCTCTGCCTTTCCTAATTTTTGAATTATTTTCCTTTGTTCATTTTACGCTTTGAACTTTGTCCGGGACATTACTCTAAAACTATCAGAGGTATCAACATGAAACTATGTAGGTAGATAGATCTCATTGAGTAGGTGTGCAGTGCACTAGAACCGTAACTCTGCCTTGCCTAATTTTTGAATTATTTCCCTTTGTTCATTTTACGCTTTGAACTTTGTCCGGGACATTACTCTAAAACTATCAGAGGTATCAACATTAAACTATGTAGGTAGATAGATCTCATTGAGTAGGTGTGCAGTGCACAAGAACCGTAACTCTGCCTTGCCTATGTTTTTAATTATTCCCCTTTGTTTATTTTCACACTTTGAACTTTGTCCAGGACATAACTCTAAAACTATAAGAGGTATCAACATGAAACTTTGTAGGTAGATAGATCTCATTAAGTAGGTTTGCAGAACACAATAACTGTAACACTGTCCTGCCTAATTTTGAAGTTATTGCCCTTTGTTCATTTTGACACTTTGAACTTTGTCCGGGACATTACTCTAAAATTATAAGAGATATCAACATGAAACTTTGTAGATAGATAGGTCTCATTGGACAGAAGTGCATTGCTAAAGAATCATTACTCTGTCTTGCCTTATTTTGAAGTTATTGCCCTTTGTTTATTTTTAATGTTTGACTTTTGTCCGGGACATAACTCTAAAACTATTAGATATATCAACATAAAACTTTGTAGATAATTAGATATCATTGGATAGAACTGCAATGCTTAAAGAACCTAAACAAAGCCTTGTCTAATTTTAGAGTTATTGCCCTTTGTTCATTTTTATACTTTGAAATTTACTCGGGACATAACTCTGAAACTATAGGATATCATCAGGAAACTTTATAGAAGTGCAGTGCAAAAAAACATAACTTCGCCTTGCCTAATTTTGGAGTTTTTGCCCTTTGTTCATTTTTTTTTATACTTTTCGGTGTCCAAAACCTTCTCGGGGAGCATCACCCGGTTCAACCGGTTCTTGTTGGTAGTGCTGAGGTATTGTATTCTGAGTGCCTCTGGTTTGAGTCTTACTCAGTCTGCATTTTATTTTCTCACCCTGTGATTTTAATAAATATTTTCAGCTTATTATTGGCTGGACTGCATATATTAATGATTTATTTTGTCTTAAGTCAATATTGTTAAATATTTAATAATTGTCTATATATGTGACTTAATATTTGATAAGGCATTGTAACAGTACTTCTTCTTAATATCACCTTTTTGTATGAGGGGGAGAAGCCCTTAATTAACTCCTTACCAGTGAGTTTTATTTTGCATGATGATGAAAACTTGAAAGGATTTAGATTATTAAAATACCACATGGATCATTTTTCCCTATTGGATTGTAAATTATTTATAAATTGTCAAGAAACTATATGGAGTTCTCCTCGGTGACATTAAATAGTCCCAGCTGGCCATACATGCAGGAACTTGCAGACCATGAGACAGGGTGGTCTGTACCAAGACAGAGATGGACCCGAGATCGAGACAGGGTGAACAGGGCAGGCAGTGTTCAGATCCCGCACTCAGAAAGGAAGTTCACTCAAGGTCTTGTTCTTGAATTACTTCATTTGCTTACTTGGAGTAAAGGTGCCGGAAACAATACACATGGGCACAGTGTATGGTATCACTAAAAGCACAGACTGTAATAAAAGTCAATCCAAATAGATGCTATAAACTGAATTCCTAGATTATATTAAAGAAATTTATTAATTCTTTATAGTAAACATAAAAATGAAGATATTGGGTATTTAATTTTGATATTAACACATATAAAGTGCATGATGCCATATAAATTTCAACTTAGTGAATTAAATACTTTCTGGTGCACTCTTTCAGTTAATCCACATGCTTTAAACATAATTCATTGATCTTTTGATTCCCACACTCCTCCCCACCTAGCTCCAATCAGGTCTACTAGGTTGACCATACCATGTATCTTACCTCATATTGTTTGATTACAGTTTAGAATGAAAAAATGAAAGTTTATTCTAAATATTAAAAAGCTTTTGTTAAATTTTATAAGGCTTGAGTGGACATGTCAACGACGTAATTGTCATCTTATTTTTTGAAAGTGTGTTGGACTGCCGGTCTGATGCATGTAGATACTGCGATAGCATATAGCGATTCCCCTCTCTGTGTGTATGTGTGTGTGCGTGCCTGTGTGTGTGTGCGTGTGTGTGTGCGTGTGTGCGTGTGTGTGTTTTAAAGATAATATAGTAAACTTTAAAACATTTTGTGAAAAACATCTTGTCCAATTTCAACCAAACTTGGCAGGGTTGTTAAATGAGTTGTTCAAAGACTTCAATAAGACCTAGAGCATAGATATTTTGCATTAGACATTCACAAGATTGTTCACATTATACCACTGGGGTCAAATTAGCCCTGCCCTAGGGTTCATAGATTTTCCTGATATATATGTAGTTAAAACTTAAAATCTTCTCCTCTGAATTGGCAAAGGCTAGAGGTTAGATATTTGTCATGAAACATTATTCAATTTACAGCCCTAGGGTAAAATTAGCCTCGCCCCTGGGGTCATATATTAAGGTTTTCCTTATATGTATATGGTAAAAACTTTTAAAAAAACTTGTCAGAAAGCTTATGCTTAGATACTTGGTATATAATATCATCAGTAAGACCTCTACCAAACTTGTTCAAATGTTGCCCCTAGTGAATTGACACCAGGGTGTCAGAGGTTTTCGTTAAATGTATATACATGTATAGAAAAAAATCTTCTCCTCTGAATTGACACAGGCTAGATGTTTGATATTTGGCATGAAACCTTTACCTGTGTAGTAGGTCTCTATCACAATTGTTCAAATTATAGCCCTGGGGTCAATTTTTGCTCTGACAGGGAGTCTTCATAGGTTTTCCTTATATGTATATAGTAAAAAGTTTGTCTGAAAGTACAAGGCTTAGAGCAAAGATATTTGATATATAATATCATCTATAGGTACTCTACCAAAGTTGATCAAATTTTAGCCCTTGTTTTAAAATTGGCCTCAAACAGGGGTCATATGTTTTTCTTATGTATATATTATATATATATATATAAGCAAAAACGCTAATTTAAATTTGCCGTAGCTTTCGGCCTTGCGGCCTTCTTCAGCAGCATTTATTTTACATACAAATATATCAAAACAAAACAACGGAAGTGACGTAACGTCAATGAACGACGCCCGCCGTGGCGTTGTTTGTTATATATATATATATATATATATATATAACATATCTCCTCTAAATTGACAAAGACTAGAGGTAAGATATTTGGCATGAAACATTGTGTAGTAGACCTCTACCAAGATTTTTTTAAACTATAGCCCTGGGATAAAATTTGCCTCATGCGAGGATTTATAGCCCTGGGATAAAATTTGCTTCATGCGAGGGTTGGGGAGGGAGTCATTAATTTTCATTATGTACTTATAGTAAAATTAAAAATGTACAAGGCTAGAGCTTAGGGCTTTGATGTCTAAGTACAAATACTTTTATTTTAAATCAATTATTGTACTATGGCGTGCATTTTTTTTCCAGTGAATGTGTTTTGCATGTAAACGAAAATGTTCACCTAACTTTGAATCTTGCTGAATAATTCAATTCCATATTTTATAGACTACAAACCTGCATGTTGGTCTTGTTTTTATAGTAATAGATAACAACACTCAAGACTCCATTTTACTATTTCGGTATTGTATACTGTAGATAATAAACAGGTGTTTCACAAACTGATTTCTGTATTGCTCTTCAGTTTCACAAACCATATAGTCTTGCCTGGAAAAATACAGGCCCAGTCTGTAGGAACGATAACTCTTTCATGTCCTATTAATAACTTGAGAAGAAATAAGCCTAGGTTTGTGGTAGGGATTGGCTGTAACCAGAAGATGACCTCTATCGAGGTCAGTAGATTAAAATCACGTGGTCTTGATAACACAAATAGAGACCGTATTGTCTAGCAATGTATACCTCAGTGCTTGCAGCGCTTTGATTATGTTCGGCATACCCAAGCTATTTTCTAAACTTCTCATATTATATTACTTAAAATAAGCAGACTTCATGTGTTTGAGCCACTTTCTATAAGGTTATGTCATACTTATGAATTATGCACCTATTCAGCACATGTAACCTCATAAATAGTGTGATGCCAGTAGATCGGCAATGTCTCAGTTATACCTAACATTAAAAGCAATATTGAACTATACTTTAACCAATCATTAACGTTGAGAATTAGTCTTCATATAATAGTCAGGTTGTCACTCTTAACACTTTCCAGGGAACATTTGAATTGTGGGTTCAATAGATACATGTATAATGCCTTAGCAGCCTTATACAGTTATTCATTTCTTTTAATTTAATTTGTTATATATTGTGTCTGTTTTACTTACTTGTTGTTTGATAAGACCAGTATATTGCACTGATTCGGCGTAACTACTTATGTATGGCAATTGTTTTGTAAACATTGAGTTATGAGGACACATTGCAATTAAATATGAAATTAAACTTTATGGCATCTGCAATCAAGAATATTGTAAGTTCACTTGTTATGCTCCCGAAGGGAGGCATTTTAAAATCGCACCGTCCGTCTGTCTGTCCGCTCTCACGGGACAGTAATAATGTGACTAGAGGGACAATAGGTAACTGTTCTTTTTCTTTGATGTCAGTCATTCCGTAATGCTTTTATGTGACTATTTTCTTTTGCGTGTCTAAAAGAACAATAGAGAAAACAATAAAGAAGCCACATAATTACTGTCCCGTTAGAACGTCCGCCCGTCTGTCCGTCTGCCCGTCCCACTTCATTCGTGTCCGGACTGTAACTTTGTCATACATTGAGGGATTTTGAAATAACTTGGCACAAATTTCTATATCATGACAACATGCTGTTGCTTCCAAGAACCAGGTCCTTTGTTCAAAGGTCAAGGTCACACTCATATTTTGAAGGTTCACGCTATCACAATTAGAGATTATAGGTGCAATAATACAAAGAACAATATTAAGCAATTAGTTACTACTTTCATTCTCTTTTCTTTTCATAATACCTGCATACTTAAGAAACCTTTTCGAGGGCATTCGTCACGTGTATGACTACGGAGTTCCATAAACGACAGCCTACTGCTCACTGCCTACTGCTAACTGGACAGCCTGCTGCTCACTGCCTTCTGCTAACTGCTTATTGACAGTCTAAGTCTATATATGGATCAAATAGAAGTATTCCGAATGTACACACATGTGCACCTGCCATTTTGTTGAAAAAAATCTGATGGGAAAACAATGGTAAGTAAATTAAAAAGGATTATTTTATAATTAAGCCTTGTAACACCGCAAAACGTCCGTACCGCAAAACGTACGTATATGGACGTTTTGCGGCGCATATCGTCCACATTTTTCTGACGTACATGTTGCGGCAAAAAGGCATGGTCCTGCCGCATAACGTCCATATTTTAAAGTTTATATAATTTTCGTTAATTTTGACCAGTTATTATCAGGTGTTTTTGTGTGTTAATTTCAGCTCACCTGAGTATGCGCCTGTCTGTCTGTCTGTCCGTCCAAATTTAGCGCTTGTTACCACTCTAGCATCCACATACCTTAAGCAATATGTCAAGAGTTATCTGTCCTTGAAATACAATATCTGTTATATTTCACATTGTTACCACTCCAACGCTTTCTTTCTTCTTTTATCTTGACAATTTTCAACAGAATATCTATGACCATAAAATCTCAACAAAGTTAGAATATAGGCTAAATCTAACAAAAAAACAACAACAAAAACGCACTATATATCAGTATATATTGTTAGTGCTTTCGTTTCTTCTCCATTCTTAAAGTATTTTATACAGAATATGTATAACAATAAGGTTTCGATCAAGTTTATTTATGAGCTAAAACGACTGAATATGTCAAGAGTTATTTGCCTTTGAATTATAAAAATGAAGACATATTTAACAGTCAAATTATTGAATTGTGATAAAACTGCCATTTCTTTGTTATCAATGATCAGATGTCATTCATACATTTATGACAGGACGGACATCTTGAATAGTTCAACTATAATATTGACCTTGAAATGACCTTGACCTCAAGGTCACTATTGAATCTCGCTTAAATTATCATATCTTTGTCATTTACAGACATTTGGATATTGATGACCATTTCAGACGTAGTATTGAGTACTGATATCAGTTACCCAGAGTCTGACCAAGTACATGAAATGTACTTGCTTTTTATTTGTAATATTTAATGCTATCTACCCTTGTCATGTGGAGTCTTAATAGGCAGGTGGGCGATATAAGGCCACCATGACCTTTTTGCTTTGTTGAATTATAAAATTACATTGTTCAATTATAAAATTACATTATGGCATTCAAACAAAACGCTTACATTACGATATTTCAAAATATGCTTTATTTTTTTATCAATAGAACACATTGAACTTCTTTTTTACCATTTCCTATGCGGAAGAATTTTTGTTATAATATACTCTATTCATATTATCTATGTAACTTATAGGCGAAATGTTTTTGTTCTTAAGGCGATAAAATAATACGGTTTTAGTAAAGGGACGGACTTTCCGACTAACCTATAGATTAAATCATTTTTCAAAGTTATATTTTATGACAATTTCAAACTTGCATTTACTAGATTTGTAGTTCAAAATATTTGAGCTGCGTCAAGCAGAAATAAGCACTATCGTCATTTTTTCCACATATTGATGATGTTCAAAAATTACAATCTCATCTTTGAAAAAATATTTTAAAAGTTACAGGGTTAGTTACTGACCCGATACGGGGATACGCGGTTCTGTAGGAAACCATAACGGGACTCAACCCACAGAACCGTATATTACGGTATCTAACCCTTTAACGATTCTATCACGCCGAAAACCTTCCTATCGTATTTTAGCATAACCAGGGAGACCATACCATGTGACAATATGTTAATATACAGCAAGTAACAAGAAATATCTTTAAAAAAGATAAACGGCGTTGATGGAAAAGATTTTCATGTATAAGAAGAAAAAATATAGAGCGGCAAAGCGGATGCAGTTTAGTAATTATATTTTACTTGTTATATCTGTTGCCAAACCATCACTGCCTTCTTAGCATGGCCTAAGAATTAAGCAACCGAGTCATGGAAACCCCATAACTTCATTCAAGTGTATGTCCAAAAATGTTGAAGCTGTTGCAACAATTTCGTCTGGTGATAATACGTCGATCAAAGAAGCACTGTCTTACATTAAGTCGAATTAAATTTAAATTCCCCAATTTAATGCAATACCTTGTGGAATAATTAAATTCAAGATGAAAATTTTTCCTTGGTATTTCGTAAAATAATATTTTACTTACGAAATTGTGGACGATTGCGGGAAATACGCACTCTGCCGCAAAACGTACCAAGGTCCCCCCCGATATGCCACCGCAAAAATGATCCACATTGTTACGATTATGCGACGCAAAACCATCCACGCGAAACTTTTTTTGCCCGGTGACCCCGGACGTTTTTTGCCGGTTTTGTTAAAGCCTGAAATTTGTAAATTTTCCCGAATTCTTGCAATGCTTGTTATGTTCCACCATTGCAAAACTTGCATTGATTTATTTTATGAAAATGGTTTCCACGTTGGGCCTTTGCCAGGTGATTGCTCATTTTTAGGGTAAATCAATTTAAATAATAATTCCACAAAAAAATCTGTGTTTAACAATCAACATGGGTTGAGGGCCACCACTATTCCTCGCTTGAGAGGCGGGGATTGCGAAATTTTGTAAACTCCCTTATTTTAATTTTTGAAATTTATAGTTTATTAAATTTTTTTGATAGTAAAGTAATACTTTTTTAGAAGAAATCTGTAAAATTTTGGTGAAAAACTGGTAAATTTTTGGCTAAAAAATTTCCCCATAAACAAAAAAGGGGTGAGTTATTTTCCCAGTATTTTTTGGTTCCCGTTTTATTGGCTGTTAAAAGTGTAATTCCCTTTTTAAGGGGTTTTTGTAAAGCATTTTTTTTAAATTGATTTTCTTTTTGATATTTTATGTTAAGATATGTTTTTTTGGAAAGGTTTAATTAAAACAATTGTAGAATCTTTTTTTAGTACAGGGGGATTTTATAAATTGGGAAAAACATTTTTAATTTGGGAAAGCCCCATATTTTTTATTTATTAAAAGGGCAAGGGAAAAGTTTTAGAAAATATTGAAATTACAGTGGAAGAGGAAAAGACTACACAAATGTATTGGTTCTTATAGGCGAGTTTAACTCGGCTTCCTTCTGAAAGCATAAACAAAGACAAACTTGGCTGTATTCAAATTGTTTCAAAAACGTTCAATATTTCAATGACATAAAGAGTGCAATCATGAAGTGATAAATTACAGTTTGGACCAGCTTATTTTACTTTTATGAAAAGCCATCGTTATTCTCTTGTTTAAATTCAATTGTGCTATTGAAAAACTATGAGAAATAATAGATTCTTAACTATTTAAATTTACCTAAAAATTTCTGATAGACAAAATGATCATGTTAATGTTACAATTTTTTTTTTTGACGTGTTTGTTTAAAATCCATCTTTTATATAATTTTTATAATTATCTTGTTAACAAACACACTTAAAAAGTGAACTTTTAGGTTGGTTATTTTTTCTATTTCTTTTTGCAATTACCGCAAGTAAAACCAATGAGCATTTGCCAGAATCATCCAATGAAAGTCTTTACTATTTCTATCAGAGTTCTAGAGCACTGTCGGGTACGTGAAATGGTGCAGATTTTCCGTGATACGGTGCTTCCATCCAATATGGAGGAAGGAAACCAACAAGAAGGTACGTGTCATTTTATTTCTATGTATTCAGACAAACACGTTTTATATTGTAAAATATTGTGAACTTATCGATCTTATAGTGAATTTATTTTTACGTTTCCTGCAAATATTCTTCTTTTACTATATAAAACGGATTTGTCTAAATACATAGAAAATAAAATGGTACGTACCTTTTAGTTGTTACCTTTCTCCATATTGGATGGGAAGCACCGTATCACGGAATATCTGCACCGTTTCACGTAACCCGACAGTGTAGAGGTTTGACAAGACACTGTAAACAGTTCTAAGACATCGTGATATTGTACAGCTTCTTTTTGATATGATGAAGCATTTTTTAGTTACCTTTCTTACAACGTGTATATCACTTTACATTGCAGAGTATATTTACATTAATATAATTTAATAACAACAACTACATGTATATAATTCATAACAGAACTTTTGATTATAATTCTGCTTTTATATTAAATTGCTTTCCCCGAAACTTTACAAATATTTTTTATAGATTTTGATTTTTTACAGGCGTGTCATAATTTTTATTTTAAATAACGGTGTATACAAGAAAATATTAGCTTACTGGTCTAATTATTGGGACTAAACATACTTTTTATGTGGTGTTATAATCAATAAGTGTATTTTGTTTTCGTTTTAATTGTAAATAAAAAAATTCTTTAAAAATGAAATATCATATTTTTCTTTTAATTTTGTATATGTTTAGCTCCCCGGAAAACAATATATGACAAAATGAATTGAAAATGGTTATATATATGTTAAACATAAAGCAAAGTTTGTTTGTTGAATGTTGTATCATGACCAATTTGAAAAAACAATATTCAACATTGTCCACATTTAACCCATTACTTCATGAGCATTTTGTGAAAAATGGCTGTATTCATTAAAAAGTCTCCTTTTACAAGTGCAAATTACTATAAAACTATAAAAACTGCTTCAATACTAATCAAACCTGGCACAAATGTTGACTGGACCATTGCCTTTGTAACAACATGCCCAGGCTTAAAGTTCCTGTTACCATGGCAACGAGGGGACATCTCAAAATTGCCAAAAGTCACTATGTCGCGTTGATTTTTTCCATCAAAATTAATTTCAAAATGCTGCAACTTCTAAATGGATTGAGATAGAGTCAAATGCTTTTCAGCGTTGGTTACACGTTACCTTATATATGATCGATCTGGGGTCATTTTTAGCCTCTCAAAAGTCCAACATTTTCTTGTGCCTCCTTCTGGCAACCCCCTGGTGTATATTTTGGTTGGGGGCCGCGCCTGTGGTCACTTATTTAAACAGCATTTCTCAAACAAAAACAAGTGTTGGGGGCCTAAATAAGGCATTTTTTCACCATTTGAGACAACAAAAAAGGGGATGAAAAAGGCGTTAAAAGGCGTGGGTTAACATTTTCAAAAATGTTGCTTTCAGGAAATCAAAAATCTGCAATACAATGTATATCGGGTAATGGGGTTAAACAGTGTCTTAGTCCATCAATTTTAAATGGATGGGATCGCGAAAAGTATGTATTAGGAAGATGAAGATTACGTTATATCATTAGCTCCATAAGAAATACATCTGAAGCTCCAATATCTGGCAAGTTAACTGAATATATTTCTTCAAAACAGCTTTACAAGTAAACCTAAACACTCTTTTCTTAAGGCAATGAAATAAAAAGACGGCCGTCCAGCAATATATTGATTAATCTGTGTTTTAATGCCTTTATCATAAATTATAAAAATGAGAATGTAACACAGGCAATACTGCAAAAACTAAGAAATTACATGCGGAAGGCATGACAGTGACTCAAATTTAGGATACCGCAGTTCATCATATCGATAAACAAATATACTAACAATACTTTGTATTAATAATGCCCAAGTACATGTAACTCAAAGATCTTTCAATGATTTTATTATGCATCGACTTTCCAATTATAACACAATAATTGACATGTTACTCATCATGATTTTTTAACATCTACTAAAGTAACATTTTCTTGAGTCAAATCTAAGGCTTTGTAAAATTAAGGTATAAATGTACGGTCTACAATCACCAGAACAAGTAGTAACTTTTTAGATAGAACTAAACGGTTCCATGTATGATTTGGACCATGAAGTGTGTATGTTTAACGTTTATCAGAATAAACTACTGGTAATCCGAGACGTAACTGGTATATACATGTATATTTTTTTCTGAAAATCTATATATCTATGTTTTGAGAACCATTACCTAGATTATTTTTTAACAAAACATTATAGCATTATTTTCAAAATGTGAACTTAAATCTGACCATTGTGATTTAAATGTAAAAACAAAGACGTTCATGACATTACAAGGCGTCCGTTTAAAAATAACATTAAGCTCTATAGTTATAGGGTAGGGTCAATATCATTTAATGAACAAATATTATAATATACATGTTATATGGTAGATGCATCTAAGCTTGAACAGGGATATACATGTATAAATAATTAAGCAAGCAGTTATATTTGGTAGCTCAAAAATTACCGAACAAGATTTAATGACAGAAAAAAATTGTAATATTTGGTTAGTTTAACATTTCTATAAAGTTTACAGGTCTATGATTTGGAAAAGTTCCAGATGCCTGCAAAGATATATACTTATTTTTCTGCTTAGTAAAACGAGAATTATACATGTACATGTATAAATGTAACAAGTTTCAAGGTTTCAGTCAAAGTCTTCATAAATGGTACTGAGTAATTCCTTGACCAATACTGTTTCAAACGGCCTCATTGTAACATATAAACAAATTGGAAGGACATAAACAGTCAACATTTACTTTCAGGCAATTAATCGGGTATTAGACACAGGCAATCGGTGCGTGGCTTGGATAGTATACATCTACATGACCACGCCCACTTATTTTTTATAAATATTTTTTTTTTCTCTAATAAAATATTTTTTCATTCAAAATGTTTTTAAAATATCTTATTTTCAATAAATCAACAAAGGAAATTCGTTTTTTGAAAATTTGGTCCATATAATTATACTTTAAATATAAAAACGAATTTCCTTTGTTGAAATAGCAAGTGCGACCTTGACCCTGGAGGTAGGGGTCTGGTTGTTGCGCATGACACGTCTTAATATAACAAACATTTGTGCCAAGTTATTTCAGATTCCTTTGATAAATGACAAAGTTATGGACCGAATAGAAAGTGTGACGGACTGACGGACTGGCGGACGGAGCCTATTTCTATATCCCCCTTTTTTCGAAAAGGCGGGTAACAATAAAATAGGAGAGCCAAAAACAGCTAAGCTTGATTTTGCAAACCTCAACTGCTCAAGAGTTAAGTTGTGGGCCTAACCAGAAATTGTACATTTTGTGGTCATAAGTATTATATATTTTGTTTGTTATTGTATTTATTTCTTTTTATCTCTAAGGCTGTCAAAAATTGATCAGATAGTTCAACATAATTTTTCTTATCTGAAAAGTTTTATTTAGAAATGTCAGAAAATATGGAATGAGTTGATAAAAGAAACCAATAAAATGTTACCGTGTGAATGTGGTACCATCATTCTGATGAGGTCTTGAGAATCAGTGCAGAGTGTCTAACCGGTAAACCAAGGGTTGATATACTGCTGGGGTAGATTTTGTATGTATCAATCATTTACATATGAACATTTCTTGATTTACATCATCGAAAGCAACTTGAATAATGCTAGGGGAGACCGCAATCTTTCATGTGGTATAAGGACAGTCATGAAATCAGAATATGCCAAAATTATAACAAATCAAAATATAAACTACTTATTTTATAGTAAATTTTATAAAGTGTTATGAAAGTCCAATGCTTTAAAATATATGTATATACAAAAAAAACGCATATTGGCGTTACATATTTTTGACATGTACATAATTAGTAACTCAGGAATCGGAAGTGTCATACTAATATATACAGTACATAACTCCGGGAGTCGTAAATGTCATATTGATTACCATAAACATGTACAAATTAAAGCTCATTTGGCATAAAATACTTTGGCATATTGGCAAGTTAAACTTTAAAGGCCCATTATGCCACAGAAATGGTATCAATTTTATTTGTCATAAATTAAAACTTTTTATTTACAGTTCTTGAAAAATACTTGTTTACCGTATGCATGATTTATTTTTGCTACTTTTGTTATGTTGGTCACTGGAATAATTATAGTAAATAAGTGCTTTGCATGGAAGTCAAAATACTACTTTGTTGACATTTTGCATTCCCCGTGACGCATTTCTGCACATTCAGTCTTACTTTCTATGTTAAATGCTCCGAATCCATTACTAATTCTATGTTAAAAAATGCTCTGAATCCATTACTAAAACATTGTTAAATTTCATTTTTTAAAGAATTGAGAAAAAAACAAAATAAATAAATAAAAATTATGAACGTCTGAGGCATAATGTGCCTTAAATATATAAATATTTAGGAAATCTGTTAGTTGGTCGGGAAGTCGGAAGTGTCATACTGAACATATAAATAAATCTAAAGATATATTCATTTTCAAGGTTTCTCATGGCTTTAATTTGGACAAACCACTTCGCAAAGAAGAAAATTGGGGTTACACAGTCACCGCACGATTTGATTTTTTTATATAGCGCATCCAGTCCAGTGACTTTATTTGCATCTAGTTTATCAACAAAGTTTTTAACTTCAAATGCAGAAATGTTTTCAATTTTAAATTCTATCCATATTCAATTTATTATCTAACGTATCCTTCAATATTTTAAATTCATCGTTAGATAATTGACTTTTTCGACAATATTAGAAATATTTACAAAATGTTTGTTCAATTCATTATAATATTAGCATGATCATCAAATGTAGTGTCGCCAAAAGTGAGCCTTTCAGGAATATGTACATTTTCCTTTTTACCCAAGTTAGTTAAATCGTTAAAATTTTGCCAAATATATTTTGGATTTTTTCTTTCATTTATTGCATTATTGAAGATACCCCCACAAACGAAGTTTCGGGGGAGGGGGTATATAGGAGTCAGCTTGTCGGTCCGTCGGTCGGTTGGTCCACTTCTTGGTTTCCGGACGATAACTAGAGTTTGGAATCAGGTATTTTAATCAAACTTGGTATATAGCAACCTCATGTGGAAATCCCGGTTGGTATTGCTTTGGACCCCCTGGGGTACTCAAGGTAAAGGTCACCGTTACTAAAAATTAAAAAAAAATAGTTTCCATACAAAAACTAGAGTTAGGAATCAAACTTGGTGTATAGTAAACTTATGTGGAGACCCCGGTTAGGATTACAATTTATTGAAATAATTCTTTGTACACAGTTGATACTTTATTTTAGGTTTTGTTCAAATTTTTCTTCAGACTTCTTATTTTTCAAAAAGTCAAAGTTGCTGGTGAGGGTATTAATCACCTTCAGTAATTGCTCTAGATGCTTTTCTTTATCTCTGAATTTACTTTATTTCGTAATGATTTATATCTGTCGAAATCTCCATTTTTGTGATATTTAACTCTTAAAAATATCATGGCTTTAATTTCATCTGTTAACCAAGAAGGCTGGATATCAAATTTTATTATCTTTTCTTTTATTGGAGCACGTTTAGAAATAATATCTTTGACTATTGAACAAAAGGTTTGTAAAGCTAAATTTGGATCAGCAATATACTCCACAGATTCTAGAGAAGATCGAGCTAAATCAGTCTGAAAAGATTGTTCATTAAATGTTTTGAATGATCTGTACTTCATTATTTTATGAAAATCGCGTTTCATTCGTGACTTCACTGTTCTATAAGTGGTCACTTATTGACAAGCTTGGGGTAATGGTAATGGTAATGCAGTAGGAATGCATGATGCAATGTAATGATACTGCATGCCAATTTGCGTAACTTGTAATAGTACTGGAATGCAAAATTCAGGTAATGAAGGTGCATTACTGTGCATTACTTCACCAAACCTACTACATCATATATGGTACGGATGATCCAAAGAGCACAAGATAAAATTGTGATGGCCTTTATCAGTTTATATAAAATAATGAAAATTCAATGTCCCCTCTCACTTATATGTCTGCACTAATTTACAACATTAGTATCAATTGAAATATTTATTGTACTTGCAGGCATGTACATTGTTCAGTGTAGAATGAGGATTAAATGGTGAGTTTAAGCTCACCAATTTTACAGTGAAATATCAATGATTATAGACCTGAATAAATTGAGTGAACATTTACCGAAGACCGTTACAATATAACAGATGATATAGCTCAAGGTCAATATCATATATAAAGTGTCAGTTTTTGAGACGGTTGTATTTTCTGAAATACGTTATATAAAATGGGTTGGGTGGACCATTTTGTCTTACCTGACGAATCAGATGTGAATATTTTAAGGCAAAGTGCATGCATTGTTCTTCCATGATATCTGGTAGTCTACGCATCTCGTCAAACTTTCTATAGCATTTAAAGTAAGTACAAAATTTATTTTGATTTCATCCATATTTGATAGCATATAACCATTGACTGTTGTCATAGAAATGACGTGTAACCAATCTGATATTTTATACACCTTTATGAAAAGCGATGCTACCAACCATAACCCTTTATGCAAGATAAACTTACTATTAGACATTTGCGGCTTATAATGAGGATCGAGGACAAGTTATATAAAGGGATATTCTCAAAATGATCGAACAATGTAATAAACGCGGTTTTTAAGTAACGGATAACATGCGCATTGTCCACGAAATAATTTTTGTTTGTATAACGTGATATTACCTTTGTCCTGAATAATATAATTCCTGTGGCTCTACTATAGATCGGTATATTCTACGAGATGTGCCATCAATAGCCGTGACCGCTATATGTACTCGCATTTGTTCCATAAGTACATAGCTTCAGTAAACCATTTTATTTATCTTTTTATTTAAAGAATTATGTAAGTGTTTCAGGTGTCTCACAACTCAACTTGGAGAATTTGTATCTATGTGTGCATTTGAAATACATTTATGCTATTTCAGTAAGAATCGTGGTGGGATTATAAGCAAAAGTTATACCGAAATAAATGATCAAGATATTAAATAAGCATGATTAAGAAAAAACGATAAACTACATAAGTAATAAGTATTTACATCGTAAATCAGTAAATCTTAATCTGCACCAAATTCTTATATATTTTGGCATCGTGTAAACGATAGGTTCAAACCCTGAATTAAATGCAATAAACTTTATCAGTGTCTATCTAAATGACGCTTTTTTATCATTATGCTGTAGCATTATGCTGATGTATTTTTAATATTCCATATGAAATTTATATCCTCCATAACGCTTTAAGTAGAGCACCTTCTTCGACTGCAGAAGGTTATTAGTTCAAGCCACGTGATGCCAAATACATGAAAAATGGTACCAACAGCTTCTGGCTTGGCGCTCAGCATTTAAACAGTAGTGAAAATGTTTAATATATCGAAAGCAAGCAATAGCCAAATATGATCTAAAAAGTGTTGAAATATCTGCGGAAGCACAGCAAAAAATCACGAAAATTGCAGACTCGGTTTGATTAATTCTGTACATGAGGGAAAATAAAAAGTGCAACATCCCTCATGCCCCTAGCACCGGCTTAAGCGGTACACTTAAAAATGCTGGACTCAATTATCTTGAAGGACTAGAAGTGAAGTACGGGGCATTTTTTGTTTACGACTGCCACTCGACACTTGACACATTTAGGCCGTACAGCGTTTTGAATGAAGGTTATAGTGATAAAAAAAACAACAACAAAAAAAAAAAAAAACAGGTGCAGTTCCTATCGAAAGGACGGACATCTAAATCAAGGGCAAGCTAAAGCGGCTCACATGCAGCAGTCATTGTAAAGTCAAGCTCTGATAGATCTAAACTGATGTAAAAATTGAAGACCAACACGGACAGCTGACCAGCAGCTTCGCTCCCGCCTAATCCAGAGACAACTTCAACCAGGTCCAGACCCAAGTGAACAGCGCAACCGAGGCCGTAATCAAAACGTCAAGATGATCGTGCTAAATCTGTTAAACGCTTTGGCATCATCAGAGGACAAAACTAGTGATGCACGTCAGCGCACTAGACAAAACGACCGTCAACGCAAACGACCAATGGCTGAGCTTATTAAAAAAGTTCCGAATTTACCTAAAGAACTTGGCATTAGATCGTCTTGTAGTTACTAAAAGTGAAAATTACGATGTAAAGAAAGAAACACAATAAAATATCCTGGTCTTATTTTAAAGTGTACATAATATGTGTTGAGATGACCCCTCAATATTAGCGTAACTGTTCCTCGGTAATCCTACCCGATATTATGTCGCAAATGTCTAATATTAGACACTTGCCTTTGCTTGACCATTGGACAGGGAAACGGACAAAAGCCCTCCCGGACAAAAGCCCTCCCGTCCAAAAATGAAAAGGCGGACAAAAGCCCTCCCGTAAAAATGACAGGGCGGACAAAAGCCCTCCCGTGAAAATAGCTGGGCGGACAAAAGCCCTCCCGTGAAATTAACAAGGCGGACAAAAACCCTCCCGTGCCAAAAATATTTATGAATGTTAAATATCTATTGATGTTTATTCAATGCTCTCAACTTATTAAAATTGTAACATTTATATTTGTTGTTGTTTTCAATTGGCCTAAGTATATGTATGTGTATGCGCTAGACCAACCTTTCATTCAGTCTATACCTTTCTGAAATGTAACTTTTTACACTACACTTAACAAATCTTATAAGTGTGCACGTATAAAAATCAAATTTTCTCAGATACTAATAAACATAGGTCTCTGAAATTTTAACCAAGTATAGTACAGATATGTGCAATGATGGGTATCGATTTTTATGTCAGGGCGATTCGTACTTACTGAGAAATAGCGATGTATGCAATATTGCGCGAAAACCGAATTTCACATTTCTGTAAAATGTGTATTTATATTTGGTGCAAAAAGGTCTAAATCTCTTGATTTTACTAAAATACAAACATAAAACATAGGGTCACCGATAGGGTATAATACTACAATGAATTCCAGGGCATTATGTCACTGTGATTTTAATATTTGCTTTATTGAATTTCAGTATAGACTGGTTTATGTCGATCTCCGTAACGCGTTGTACCCAGTTGCTAAAAGCAATGCAAACACGATATTTTCATTGATATGAAAGTACCAAGAAAGTTTGTTTTTTAGTTTTAAAGTAAAATCTTAGTCAATATGTTTATTTGAGAAAATATTATGCAACTTTATTTTCAAAATGGGCGACTGAAATGCAAATTCCCTTGCGTAAAACTTCTAGACGGCCATTTTTCTTTCAATTGCAAAAATTCTGCAATAAATTTATGTTTTTTGGATGTTTTTATTTTAATAGAATCCTTGATGGTCAATAATAACTTCATTTAGCGCCAACCTGTCACCCTCACGTGCACTTTGTTGTTTATGTCATATCATGGATGAACGCACACAACAAAAATAACCGTTATTTCTAAATATAGCATTGTAAAAATAAACCGTTCAAACTATGAATTCCAAAATTTGGGTAAAAAATGTCAAGTAATAAAAAAGTTATTCACATTTAAAAACTGCACAGTTATAAGTTTTGTTAAGTGTATAATGCCATTAAAAACAAAGTCATTTTTAAAAGTAATTGACTAATTACAAGACACACTAAATATCTTGGACTTTTAATAGTTTTTATAGTTAATTTAAACTTCTTTTCGTCATTTATTATTCATTTATTCTGTACTTCACATGGGAGTTATCCTTTCATATTTACGTGAATAAATATGCACTTACAGATTTTAGCGCTTATTATTCAGATACCTGTCAGGAATATACTCAAGCTCATATAAACACGCTTATGCCAATGGAAAACAAAAAATATGCATGATTTGAATGTTAATATGTTGAGTGCATTGATAGAAAATACAAACTAATCAACGTACATATATGTATTTGCTGTACATATATGTATTTGCTGGGGGAGGGCTTTTGTCCGCCCTTTTATTTTCACGGGAGGGCTTTTGTCTGCCCAGTCATTTTTACGGGAGGATTTTTGTCCGCCCTGTCATTTTCACGGGAGGGCTTTTGTCCGCCTTGTCTTTTTTGGACGGGAGGGTTTTCGTCCTACACTCCATTGGGCACATTAGCACCTTTTTTTTAGAGTTTTCATTGTTGCATTATGTCAAGCTGCCATGTGCCAGACTAATTATCACCAAATGCATTGCCACTATTATTGACTTAAAATACAGAACAGATCAGAACAGACTTATACATATGTACATCGTCTTGTAAACAAAAGATTTGATTAAACATAGTCACATGGCATGCGAAAACATACAAATTATAAACAACATTTTTGAATAAATAAACAATGATTAAAGAGGACAAACTTTATACAAGAAGATAATAACAATTCAATTATGTTAAGAGTAACGATTAAGATTCTTGGATATATTTAGATAACTTTCTTAAAACAGTTTTGCGCTGAAAGTAGATCTATAAATTTAAACACAGATGGTCTAACATAATATCATTTTTTTTAGATACTGCATTCGAAGACTATTAAAACAAGGACATACACATATAAAATGATATTCATCTTCTATGTCAAATGTATTGCAACATAAACAATATCGCTGATCACGAGGTGTATTATTCCTATTGTACGTATCTCCCAGTCTGTATTCTTAAATTTTATGTAAATTCAGTTTGGTTGTCTCATATATTAAGAAATTTAATAATATATGTATACAAATGTACATGATTAGTTTGATTTTTTGTAAATACAAATGTATAAGCTACAAAACATCTTAGCTTGGCAAAAAGAAATTGTCTTATGCTAATGATACTGCATTACTTGGATACAAATATATTACAGACATGTTTATGACTAATTACACTGTCAAAATATTATCAATAATTGTTGCACTAGTTTTAGTTGTTCTTGTTGGAGTTTGAATAAATTACTGCCTTAGACCAAATTTTGATATTTAATTAGACCATTTTGTATTATTATTTCTGAGTTTATCAGGCATAAAGTTAATATTTACATCGCCTAGAATAAAGTTCTCAGAATATTTAGAACCAATTTCATCGGGTTGCTGTCATCAGTTCATGATTTGCGTACTTTTGGAGGGCGGCCTCATAATTTACTAGAAAAGTTTTTGTATTAGGATACTTTATCTCTATCCAAAGAAATTCTAAATTTCCATTTTCTAGGTCATTACGACGTTATGTTTCACAAAGATATCTGGTTTGTTCATTTAGATGATATCTGACTTCATCTATTTTTGGCAGCAAATGTTGTATATTGACGAACACAAAACGCAAGCCCTTAGAACGATGATACTGTTTTGATTTGTAATATTGTCATTTCCAGTAGGAATATATAAAGTAGAACACCTCTCCTCGTTTATATTATATTCTAAACGAAACACTCTTCTTTTAAAATAGCTGTTTAAGGTATTAAAAATTATCAACAAAACTCGATTCATATCAATAATAACGATACAAGTTTGACAACAGTTTGAAAATTAAAGTGTATATATATAAACGCTACAGTATAATTTAACAACGCATATATAAAAATGCTAGTATCCATAGATATTAGTAAAATGAATAGAATATCATTGTCATTACGTTCTCATATTGTTCTCTTGTTTCCGATGTACATACCGGTAGTTAATGTACTTTAAAAGGCTCAAATGTATTTTTAAGAGTTACGTTGTAAGTAATGGATACAGTACGAGTTTTTCTTCAAAAGTGTCTTAAGGCCTCAACAGACGGTAGGATTTAGCTGTACAACACTTGTTAAAGATATGATGCGATGTACACTTTTCAAAGCAGTACAACATGTGCACTTGCATTCAAACCATAAATCTATATTGTATGAATCATCAGGTTTACCTCCAAAACAATTCCCTCAGAATGGATCCCTTCACAATACTTTTTGAAATATGTGTAAATGTTATATAAATTAATTGTTGGTATTGACCAATTAAGAACACTGTTTAAGAAGTAGGCCGTGGATAGGACGGCGGGAACATTTAGGAAATTACCATGTTCCGGAATGAATAACATAACTGAGCACCTTAAAGCCTGTTCTGTATTTTAGTCTCACGGTGAAAATTATTTTTTCTGCATGAGTAATGATGGCAACTCCTCCATTTTATAATCAATTTCTAAATAATTTGGTATTCGAACATACCTCAACTTGGTAGCTCCCCAAGAGTTTTTCAACATCCTTGTACTCCATCTTATTACTATGTTTACATTTTAGCCCAAATTGTTCTGGAATTTCATTCATTAAACACATTATCTTGGGAAATTTGTCACCCGTCATCGTGGGAGGTCTGTACAACTAGAATTAAGAGATAGAACAAGTCCTATCCTATAGATCTAGTATTAAGTTGTACGAATTCAAGAAATAGTAGCCTTCACACATTAAGATTTGCTTTAATTGATGTTGTACTTCAGAAGACAGTTTGCTTGGATAAACAACAAATTGTCCGAAGCGAAGCCCAGCGAACTGTCTTCTTCACGTCTGTATAAGAATACACTTTTAAAGAAAATATGAGTAACTGTATCTGATTTATATGAGCACAGATAAATTAATAAACGCATTTAAAAATAAATAAATCTAATTTAAAATAATATATGTTCTTGTTGGAAAAAAGAAACTATAGAAAATATTTGCACGGCCTAAAAGCGTTTGGTTACGGTGGCACAAAGGTACGGTGGCACAAAGGTGACACGTGTGTGTTTTTATTTATCTCGTGCACACGAGATACTATGTCGTGACCACGAGTTACTAAGTCGTGGGAACGACATAACTAAGTCGTGGCCACGAGATAATTAACCAATCAGAATACACTATATATATTTTGAAGTTTTTAAACTTAACAACTTACTTTTACATGCAACATTTATCTTTGAAAATACTGAATATATTCACTTTGAACTTGTCTTTAGGATCATATTAGAAAGTCACCTTCCAAGGCCAATCAGACATTAATTTTGACTATAGCCCTTTGTTGGGAAAATTTTTGTGATCGAATTGGTCAGCTTGTACATACTACGGCCTGTTAACGTACTACGGCATGTTTATACGATAACATGAGAAGGAATAAGTCCTGGTTTATTGGCGGCCGCGCCGAAGCGCGGCGCCCCTTTATGGAATGAAATCAGATTTTGTGAAAAGGCGACAGCAACTTCTCGAGCCTTTTAGTCGGTCATAATAAAAGCCGATCATTCCGATCGTTATGAGGGTGCTTGATTATTATTAATTAAAAATGAAATGTCGCGATATGTACAATGAACAGCGAACTGGAGGATTTCGCAATGCAAACATTTTCAAATGCAATAACCTTTTCCGTCTCTTCGGTTTTTTATTTATCATTTTGTAGTACACAGTGGGTTAAAATGGTATGTTAAAATAGAATGATGAGTTGATGACCTAAATATTCCGAAAATCTATTTATAGACGGATGTACTCCTATCGGTAATTCCGGTCTCTCCCGGTCTATTTTGACCGGGATACTAGTGACCACACGTTTATTGTCCGGTCTCTCCCGGTTTTGGAGTAGATGTTTGATATCGTTACAGAACAGAACAAATATTTTACAGATAAATAAGCTTTTTTCCAAAATGAATGTTTGTCACTTAGTTTGATTACAATAATTTATAAACATAGATCAACTCTCAAATTTATTGATTATTATTATACATAAACATACAATTCGAAAAAAAAACCAACAACAACAACAATAGCATGTTTCATTTTATCTATATGAGATAAAAACAATAAATATGTACAATAATTGTGAAAAAGCGTACATTTTTATGGTTTTTATATGACACTATCAACTTTGAAACATTTTATTTAATTTGTTATTCGTGTTTAGTAAAGATGCCGAGGAATTATTCAAAGTTCCAAACTAGATTTTATTAATTATTTAATTGATTGATAATTTAAAAAATGATAAGGAAAAATACAAATGTACATGTACATGGTTTAAGAATAAACAATATTATATATTGAGAGATTAATCATAATTTACTGACTTTTTCCAGTTAAGTTTTGACTTATAATCGTCGGTCAATATGACAATTGAATTCTTAAAATTTATTTTACAATTTTAATAAAAAAGAGTAGTAAACGTAAAAAACTCAGTATTAAAATAGCACATAAAAACACAAAAAAGAGAGGAAAGCAATATTCATAAAATCTGTATTTTTGTTATTAAAATAGATATTACAATTAGTGTATAATAAACAATAATGCTCAACATGACATGGTAATACAAGTAAAATGGTTTCCTGCGGGGAACATTTTTAATGATATAAGATATTTCATTTAACTATTTTCAACATTGTTTGGGGGGACAACATATAGTCGATCAATATAGAAGAAGGTCTTTGGAAACTGGTGACCGTTGATGACCAGAGAAGGTCGAACATAAAACAATTATTTCTTTTTAAGAAAATGATTAAATAGGCCTACCATTTTATGAATAATTCCGAGCAAAAAAAATAAAGTAAACACACAAGTTATCGCAGAAAATATCTCTTTTTATTATGGCAGTTGCCACTACGTACGATCGAATATTTCAATTTTGTAGATTTTCAGTTGTCTGTAAAATTTGAGATACATATTAAAGAAACATTGATAATTTTCAAGCACATCATTCAAGTTTTTCAACCTTAAACGGTACAATATTTATAGAAAATAAGAAATATCACGTAATAGTTTTTTTTTGTTCTAATTAGATGTAATTCTGCCTAATTCCCTAGAGGTAAATCCGTACCGGCAAACGCTATTTAGCCAAGTTTTCGAAAGGGTCAATTAACCAATCATGTAAGGTTTACAGATCACGTGCTCCTCCATGTACCGAAAACAGGTCACGTGCTCCTCCATGCCTCAAAAGTTAAACGCGTACCAATACCCTGCGGTCTCCAGACCGCAGGGAATAACCAGTGTCATATTTTTACTAAGTGTGAACAGATACCTTAAGAGGGGGTCTTCGCTAATAGCGATTACATAATAAGGGACAATTCCACAAGTGTTGTGTTGATCATGCGTTACACATATGGATTATAAATGATTGTATACATGAATATCCGTTGCTATTAATAATCACGATCATAAAGAAATAACAAGTAATATTCTAATCTCTAGCATGCCAATCAAAGTTCATAATGAACAATGTCTTCCGTCCGTTCATTCTGGTAAAAACCAATTAACCATTGAAAAGTTTATAAGAATATCTTGACATCATATGTCTACTAGTTCATCTTCACTTTCTGCATTTCTTGCTTGGACGCCCTTTGATGCTTTGCATCAATGCTTTTCTTGTTTTATTTGGAAGGGACATTGCCCATGGGCAGTAGATAGCCTATAAGGTAAAATCCTTGTTTAATGAATAATTTGGAAGGGATAAGCCATGGTTTATATAACCCAGGAAGATCATTGCACTTGATCAGTATATGACATCTAATAATTTCAAGGTTGTTGGGTCAAAAATCAGGGTCACAGTGACGCAGTCAATAAGTTGTATAAATGGCACTTTTATAGGCTGGTGTTGTATGGGCATCCTTGTACTATAGCACATGTCTAGTTAATTAGAGAAATTCATATAAAGTGTGTAATCTGATTGATTAATTATCTCGTGGCCACGACTTAGTAACTCATGGCCACGACATAGTATCTCGTGGCCACCACTTAGCTATCTTGTGGTCACGACATAGTAACTCGTTGCCACGACATAGTATCTCATGGCCACGACTTAGCTATCTCGTGACCACGACTTAGTATCTCGTGGCCACGACATAGTATCTCGTGGCCACGACTTACCTCTCTCGTGGCTATGACTTAGTAATTCTTCGCCACGACATAGTATCCCGTGGCCACGACTTAGCTATCTCGTGGCCACGACATAGTATCTCGTGGCCACGACTTAGTAATCTCGTGGCCACGACATAGTATCTCGTGGCCACGACTTAGCTATCTCGTGGCCACGACTTAGTAACTCGTGGCCACGACATAGTATCTCGTGGCCACGACTTAGTAATTCGTGGCCACGACATAGTATCTCGTGGCCACGACTTAGCTATCTCGTGTTCACGACTTAGTAACTCGTCGTCACGACATAGTATCTCGTGCGTACGAGATAAATAAAAACACACACACATGTCACCTTTGTGCCACCGTAACTTTGTGCCACCGTATTTGGTAGTTCAATGTGTCGGCAAATTGTTTTCGCACAGCATTTTCGTGCACTTATTTCAATCGGACAGAACCAATGTTCAAATGGCTACCCCAAATATTTACGAAAATCGATTATGTCGATCAACATTTAAACACACATTAAACATGTATTTCTTCTATGTTACATGGATAATTGATAATGGACCTCAACTTTGGTAAGCTTCATTATTCACATTTGCACGCAATGGCCGTTGATTTTTTGGTGGAGCACATATTGTTGTTTTTTCTGATAGAATGTCAGACGTTATGCAAGAAATTATAGTGTTTCAGCATATTTCAGTGAACAACTGTAGTGTCGTCGAGAAACATTTACTTTTTTACAGGAATGACCATGCAATTTGATAAACTAAATTTACTGCTGAGTTTTGATATCAAGTTCGCTACAAATTTCCGTCTGTTTCTATGGTGTCCTGTTTGATGCAGTTAAAATATCGCCATTGACTTTAGCTCGAGTATTTGAAGGATAGGGAGAACTATTGTATTCGCGGGGTCACATTTTAGTAACGTATTTTCGTTCCAGTTGGTATAAAGGGAATGGTTTGAAACTTAACACACGTATTTGAAAGCATAGGAGGCCACTATCCAAATTTCACTATAGCCCATTTTAACTCAAAAAGTCTACCTTATCAAGGCACTTGTTTTACTTAAAGGCGAATTCGCTTCCGAAGAACTTTTACCATAGTAACTGGTAGCTACAGTTCTTGTAAGAAACATGCGAAAGTTAAGTTTAATTATCGCGATTTTTTACCCTTTTGATTCTCACAAGGATTAAGTAAGAATGCGACAATTTCAACGTTGAATTGCGCCAAAAGGTAAAATATCGCGACTTTATCTATAAAAATACGAAAGGGCTACACAAGAATTTTAGAAAATATCTTGCTTGTCAGTAGGTATCTTTTAAGTGGCCCAGACAGGATACCGTATATTTCAGCTGCGGAAGGTAACAGTTATTTAAAAGTGTCTTCTTACAGATGTACTTAAGAAGACACTTTTTGAATATCCCTACTGAGGTTCGTATAACTTTTATTACAAACCTCATGAAATTTGTTATATAAATTGTTCAAATTATTTTCATAAAAACATTTATATTTGTATGAATAACAATAATAAAACAAACTATTTAATAGTCTATACCTAATTTCTTAGCTATACATAGTGTCATTTGAGTGCCTGTCAAAAATATCCTCATGTGAATAGTGTATATATCTGTATAGTACAGTCTTGCATCTCGTCGGCAGGGGTTTGATTGTAAGTCTGCACTGAGCCGTCATCATGTGATTAGTATGACCACAGTTTTCACAATGAATCCTGCCATAGAGTTGATGGCGCCGACCCATGTGCCTGTCTGACTCCCACGTTGGTGTAGTCTCTACCTCTGGTTGCACATGTCAATCGAGGCATTCCGGTAACACGTGCCGAGCGCGGCATTCTGGTTGCACGTGTAAAATTATGTGTCTCATAAACCGAGCGTTTTTGCGGAATGATGTTAAGCCCATCTCACCTATGTATGTATCTTTCTTCTTGATTTGAAGCTTAAAGGTTCAGGTTTGATTTGAATTAAGACGAGCGGGATCGACATTCTGCTCGTGGGCATGTCTTGTTTTGCTGTAACTGACCATAACTTTGTTATTAATGATTGGATTGTCTTCATATTATAACAACTTTTTATTACAATATTTTTTGTCAATTATTCATATCTGGACAAAACAATACTTGTGACTAGACAGACCTATCATAATTAAAAAGGAAAACCTTTTTTTCTTTAATATTCTTTTTAAAAATTTCTTTAAAACTTGCTCCAAGAATAAAATAATGTCCAGCGTTGCCCCCTCCCGGCGGTGGCTCTTGATCATTTTGCACGGGGGTGGAACCCAATATGTATCTCAAAAATGAGCATCGGTAAAAATTATATGTGAATTTCCGCTGCATCAGATGTGAAGCATAACACCGTCTTGGGTTCTGGTGTGTCCAAAAACATGCAATGTGAATGAAGAAAATGTCACTAAACGGACTCAAAAAACACAGAGATTTTACACAATCTCACTATGTACAGACCGATGCTTAACATTCAGACAAATCCTGACTTAAACATTTATTGAGATTTGGCTGAGTTATGGCCATTGAATAATAATGGTGTTTTGGCGTAAAAGATTTTGTGTTGCCAGCTACATGCTACAAAGTAGCCACAACTAATAGGGGTGATCATATGTTCATCTGTTCGTCACAAAGCTTATCCGGACTACTCCTCAGAAACTACTAATGCAATTTCATCCGAAATTTACAGGAATGATCATATCGTCGGCATTTTCCATTGCTAACCGTAAAACTAGAACATTTATATTCGTATCAATTTTATTGAAATTTGGAAAGTAGCTTTCGTCGAGTTGTGTCAAATTGTGTACACTCGAAAAAGAAATGAAAGTTATTTCTATTTGGCCTCGAAGACATTAAGGCGATGCTGTTATGTTTTTTCAAAAATGAATGATAGTTTAAAGAATTACTGGTTCTCTTTGTTACATTGTATAGAGGAGAACCATTGTCTAACTGTAACGGATTACATAGACCGGTTCTGAAGGCTTGAATGTATTCAAGCATACATGTGTATTTCATACACGGGTATATATACCCGTGGCAGATTTTGAAAATCAGTTCTAGCGATATTTCTCTTACGAGATAACCAGCATTCAGCGAAGCATGGAAGATTTAGACAGAGTTGTAGAGAACAAGGTCAAGACGTCCTTGGAAGATCATAAGGAGGGCATGTTGAAGGAAATAGGCAGCTTTTTTGAAAAGATTAGTGGCAATTCTAGTAGCAAATTTTCTAGTATGATGATTAACAGTGAAAAATTTTAGCGTAAAAGCAATGAGGAACAGTATAAACATAATGCAAAAGTTATGATAAAATTAGAAATTTAGGATATTTATGAAATTTTAACAAGAGTCATAAATTATACGTAATGTATGTGTGAAGACAAGAATAATAATGATAAGATAAATGAATTATTTATGTTTTCTGAAGAGAATACCTCGCCAAATGTTTTGTGAAACTGTAGACCAGTATTTTTAGATACTCGAGTTATTGGTCATGTAACTGTGTAGTTTTGTTTGCACGGGTTTACTGTTTCCTAAATATATCATTGACTGTAGACAGTTTGATATGGTATATTTATGCTTTTTGGTCTTTGCATTGGGTTTTCATGAAAGAACAAACGGACGAAAGTAAGTAATCTTTTCTGCCGGAAATAATAAACGTTCTACAGATAAATTTTCGTGTGTGAATATATAGAAATTAAATTTGTCAATAATTATAATTGACAAATAGCATGTTTATTGTTTTTAAGATTATAAAATCATATAGTTTTGATAATGTTGAAATTCGCTGTGTTTTCAGCAAAAGAAATGATGGCTCGTCGACAAAAACTTATAAAACTTGCGGATTCAGCTGAGTTGGGTTGGAGAGTCGTTCGGGAATATGAAGCCAATCCTTTAGCGAACGACTCAGACGATTAAAAACGTATCTTTAAAGCGGAAGCGAGGGCTTCGTAGAAGTACAAAGCAGAGAAATCAAAGAAAACTAAGTCCGTACGTAACTGGCCATACCGGAAACAGCAGCGTATGTTTACAGAGACCAGTCCCGGAAGTCAACAATTGGTAGGCCGTCAAGGGCGTAGACCTGGGCCGTGCTTTGCATGTGGCAAACCGGGGCATTGGCGAGGGGCGCCGGAATGCCCAGGAAGGAATACTGATAATAAGATAAGTAATGATTTATTTACATGCGTAAACAGAGAAAATATTTACGATGGCTGTTGTGATAGTAATTTATCAAACAGTGAAGGTGATGTATTACATATATCATATTTAAATGAGAAGTATGTTGAAGAACATAAACTATGTTCACAGTTACGATCTGTAGTGGAGCAAAAGACACAGTTGTTACACCAGTAGGTAGGTTAAGAAATTGTGTAAATAAATGGAAAGAAGCATTGGATAGTCTATATATTATTCAGGTTGTTGTAAAAGGTTATATGTTACCTTTGAATGAAGTACCGCCAAGCGTAGTACTTAGAAATAATAGGTCTGCGAGAGATAATATTAAGTTTGTAGAAGAAGAAATAGGGCGTCTTTTAAAAAAGAAAGTAACATCTAGGTCTATGATTAAACCACACATTTTGAATGAAGTACCGCCAAGCGTAGTACTTAGAAATAATAGGTCTGCGAGAGATAATATTAAGTTTGTAGAAGAGGAAATAGGGCGTCTTTTAAAAAAAGAAAGTAACGTCTAGGTCTATGGTTAAACCACACATGTAAATCCCTCAACTGTTGCATATAGCAAATCGGGAAAGCCTAGATTAGTACTTGATTGTAGACATATAAATTTGTTTTTACATAAATTCAAAGTAAAATTTGAAGATATCAAGGTAGCAGAAAAAATGTTTGAGAAAAACTCATTCTTGCTTACATTTGACTTGAAAGGGGCATATCATCATATTGATACTTTTTCTGATCACTATGAATATATATGTATATGTGTTGATAAATATTGTTTCATATAAAATTGATTTATATGTTTGTATATATGATCAATATTTGAAGTATTTTTTCTGTTCATTAGCCAAAGGCAAGTTTTTGTCGATATTTGCTAATAAAAGTTGTTGTTGTTGTTGTTGATATTTTTTCAGAGCACCGCACATATGGATAAGCGATTGTAAAACAAATTATTATTTTTTCAATTCTTTACCATTTGGAATTAGTACTGCAGGACATATTTTTACAAAAATGTTAAGAGTTGTGTCATTTTTAAGAAGTAAGGTCATCAAATCATTATGTTCTTAGATGACGGAATTTGTGGACATGTTAATTATGACGTAGCTAAAAGATCGAGCGGCACTTTGTGATTTCGGTTTTCTTTTGGCAGACGAGAAATGTAATTGGCAGCTGACAAATAGAGTAGTTTGGCTTGGCCATATTCTTGATATGTCCAAAAAAATGTTATACATACCAGATTCTAGAATAGATAATCTTGAAAAATCAATAGATTCTGTATTTATTTCAAATCAAAATCGATAAATTTGGTATCATTAATGTGAAAACTTTAGCTTCAGTGGTGGGAAAAAATTATTTCTCTCCAAAATGTTATAGGAAATAAAGTAAGAATAAGAAGCAGAGAAATGTATAGATGTATTATGTCTAGAGCAAGTTGGAATGCTCCAGTCAAGGTAAGTGAGCCAGCTATCGCAGACTAGAAAATGTGAGGAAAATAACCAAAAAAAGGGAAATATTTCAAAGATATGTAAGTTTGTGGAGTAAGTATATATGTCGATGCAAGTGCGGAATGGTATGGTGGTTTCATACATAATGAGCGATTTACTGAGAAAAAAGGCAAAGAGCTTGATTAAATCCATTCTCAAGGTGAGATATCTATGCTGTACATTCCGACTGTATATCGGATATATGTACAGATAAAGTAGGGTTCCGGAAGTGAACCTAGTTTCCGAATACAAGTCGGAATTGAACATTAATGGCAGTGGGCTCCAAGAAGATTTCGAAGATATATCGCAAACAGATAGTAGGCAAGTGCTCCCGGAAGTGAGCTTTGATAGGAATGTCGTAAAAGTAAAGACAAGCTCTCGGAAATAAGCTTAGTTTCAAAATGTCTCCCGGAAATGAGTCATGGCAGGTTAAAAGAATGTAGAAATAATTCTAAAGGGCCCCAGAAGAGGGCAAGGTTCTCACAGGCGTTCCCGGTGTTGACAGGAAAGATATGGTTAGCACTCTGGTTCATAAAGAACGTTATATGCCTATGAAATGGTAAACTGAGTAAAGCTTACAAATGCTTTACGCCAAATAGGCCAGGGAAGGGAGGAGTAATTGCGGAAACGGAATTTCAGGTAATTTGTAAGTGGGACGATTTCGAAAGAGTTCGAAGTTCCACGTGGAGAGAAACCAAAGCTGTAAGAAGAGTGATAAAGAGCAATGCACATGTATTAAAAATAAGCAAGTTCAAGTATTGTCTGATAATAAAAATGTTAAATCCATTTTATTAAACGGGAGTAAAATTCCAAGTATTCAAAAAACGGCCCTAGATTTAGACATTTTTTTGTGAAAATGAAAGTATTGTTTTATGTCCGGAATGGATTCCTCGGGGACCTTATGAGCTTGCAGATTATCTGAGGCTGTAAAGATTGCGAGGATTGGGAAATACACGATAGTGTGTTTTCACGCATTGACTGTTTATGGGGACCTCACACAATTGATCGCTTTGCCAGATTTAATTGCCGTTGGTGGGTACCAGGCACTGACGGTATAGATTCAAAAACCTGGGATAAAGAAAATAACTTGCTTGTTCCGCCACCAAGATTAGTAGTGCACTGCATAAATAAGATAAGTAAAGAGCACATAAAATGTACATTGGTTCTGCCAAAATGGAAAAGTGCTCCTTTTTGGCCAATGTTGATCAATGAAAACGGAAATTTCAAGTTTTTTCTTAAACAGGTACTAAATTTGTACAGAACATATGTTGTTGTCGGGAATGGTTATTATGGCACATTTGACAATAAATTATTAAAATTTAATATGATAGCTTTAAGAATAATTAATTAGTTAGGTGATGTTAGATTATTATACTTGGCAATATTTTTTCAGGTGTTGGCTTAAAATCTACGCTGAAACGTAAAATGCAGGATGCCGGAATTTTTAGCAGCGACATGGACACTATTGCTAGTAATATGGCAGGCTATTTATTGCAGTCACATGCTGATAGTACTACAACTTAATATAAACACTGTTTTACTTTATTTGATGAATATTGTAACAGTACAACCCGCATTGTTGCCATGTATCAAGGAAAATCGTATCACGTTATTTCATCTGCATTTTATGCAATTAAATGGGCGCATAGATTAAATGATCAACCAGATCCTACTGATAGTAACATTGTACAAAATTTGTTAGAAAAAGCGAAAAGAATTCGTTCTACACCAACTTCCAAGAAGGATGTTGTTGATATCGAAATGTTAAAATTTTTATGTGCTTTGTACGAGAATTCCACAGCCGTTTTAGAATTAAGAGATTTTTCAATGATTTTAATTTCACTGAAATTAAGAGTTACAAGTCAGTCGGAACGATATGGAGACATCGTCGTAAAGTTTTACCACGTGTTGTAACGATTTGCACGGGTCTTGTCTGTAGGAAAAAACAAATCGGATTAATACTATGAATGTCGGCTGATATTAAAATAATACGATAAATACGCAACTGCAGTTCAAGAATGATATGAGAGACACAAATAATGTTCAAAGAAAAAAAATAAAGAAAAAAAAGTTGCCGCTTCTGGGGCTTGAACCCACGCCCCTCAGTTACAATGCAGTTGACAGTAGTTCTAGCCTATTTGAATACTCTTCAAAGTGGAGGTAATGCATAAGGCGGATCATACCTTAATTCAAATGTGACCTTGATTGTCAATGTCAAATTATATTTTGTTTAATACAGTTTTAAACTTTTAACTATTTTTTTAACGGAAATTTATATAGATCTATCTTTTGTTTTGTTTGTTAACATTGATGGATGATTCCACGTGCGTACTTTTTATTATATAGAGGATATTAATTTTGTTTGTTTGTGCGTAAGATAAAATAACATTAAATCTTACACAACAGACAAACAAATTCTCTTTTTTGTGCTTCAAAACAAGTTTAAATGAAATTTCCTCCATATCAAAATCTGTTTTCCCCACTGGTAGCCTCATTTTTTTGTAGAATTTCTCATAAAAACAAGAAGTATTGAGCTGAAAAATAAGTATGAAAATCAACGTTAAATAGCGATGATACATTATTATTATGATATTATTTGTTTTATTACAAAAACATGAATGATCGCTGATGATTCATGTACAGCAGAACTGCTTTCCGGTTCTCATTCAAATGTACTTATGTACTCTTGTAGCTTTATTGCGTATTTTTATGTAACATGTGTAAAAGATCATGTGGCATTGACCATTTAATCTACTTTGTAACGAGGTATTGCATTAATCCTAACAGCAGGATTTGTGGATTTGATAAGGTATGTTGGTAACATAAGTTGAAGAACGTTCTGAAACATCAACAACTTTATCACAATTTAACCATATAGTCCAGTCAATTTGTGAAAAAATACTTCAAAAAATGGGAAAAGCACCAAACTTGGTACAAATGAACTTTGATATATATAAGAAAAATTGAGCATGGGACCCATTTTTTAAAATCCAATATGGCGGGAAAAATCCAAAATGGCCGCCATATGTGTTTAAAAATTTAAAAAACGCTTGTTTTTACTAAGAGAACTTGATAGATAGCTGCATATTAGGGTATTGTGATCAGAAAAATGGTTGTTATTAGTATTTTAACATTGCTTTGTCTTTTTAAAGGTATAACACTTAACATATTTTATTATTTCTGTTTTGTCATAAGTTTTCACGACCCTGGAAATCAGATGAAATAAAATATTGTAGAGGTCTGTCATCGCTGTCTTCTAAAGATGTTAAGACATAATTTTTTACAACATTTCTTTTTGTTTACAATGTTATTTTATCACAAGGAAATATTTATCAGATTAAAAAAAGTATTTAAAAATTCTAGCATAACTCAAGCAAACGGAAATACAATATCTGCCCGTCAAGTCAGGTGTACGCCTGCTGATCGCCGTGAAAGGGATAAAGCAAATAAGGTGTGAATAACAAAATTATAAGCTAACATGTGTTAAATTTTAACAGTCAGTTGTATGTGAATTGTCATTTCATAAAAATATGAAACTTTATAAAAGTGCAATTTTTTAGAATATGTGAAAGAAAAAGAAACGAAAACCTGGCAGACATATATAGTGTACATTTTGTCAAAGCAGAGATTTAGATGTTATCTGGTCACAGTATGCGTTACAGAAAATTAATTAATTCTAAACTATCCCTTTTCTTCATATGAAAGTACGTGACTGTCCATTTGTTGTATATAAATGGAATGATAATTGTGTAGAAAATTGCAGTTTACAGACTCAGATTTTGACACATCTTTTGTTTGATGAAATAACTGCTTTTAAACACTACACATTGGTTTTCGATTGATTAACTGCTAACTTGACACCAACTTTCAAGACTAATCAAGTTAGAAGTTACACTAACTCATTATTGTAAATAACACCAACCTTTCTTTACCTTCGGGATGTATCAAAAATTGATATAATACATGTATCCCTCTTCCTTCTTTAATGCAATCACCACCCTTAATTATATGTCAAATTCCATTTTGGTGCCCCTAAGGGTGCCCTGTGCCACAAAATTTATATTTAGTTGCTGGGTTTCATGACTTTTGGCCTCCGTTTGCAATCATGTTTTCTCATATTTTTAAACAAAATTCCAAAAGGCATGTTCCTACAAGTTTTTATTTTAGACATTTCAAAGTCAACTTTATATGAAGACTCGGCATTTCCGCGCTATAATCAGATCAAGGAAAACAACTGGACAAACGTGCTAGATAATTTACCATATCTTGGCATTGTTTTTCTTCTGAGGGCCTCAAATGTTTGTAAGATTCAAGATACGTCACCAAGTCTAAGGTTTAGAACGAATGAGACATTGAAAATAATATAAGTACGCCTTGCTGCCCATAAAACATCAGATATCTAGCGTATTTCTCTTTTAATTCTGACAGCTCTTGATCATGCTAATGAGAACAGACTTTGTGATGAATGTGTTGTTTGTTATTATTTAGAGTCTCAGTCAGTATTTCGTGCTTGGTTTTGTTGTTATAGCTCAGCAGTTGCCAGACTTGACAACAAATTCCAAATTTTCGTTGACATGCTTAAACAAGACAAGAGTAAAAGATATAGATTTTCATCATCAAGATCAAGAACGTAAATTCCAAAATAGGCTATAAAAACAGGGTTTGTTCCTTTGTGACAGATTTGATATGACATGTGCAATTCTTTTTATGATATGTGACGTAATTACGAACAATTCAAGAGAAGGAGAATGATGGTTGAGATTTAGCATAGTTTCGAAGCTCAAATAGGATAAAGATAATGGTTATCTTGTTTGCAGTTAGAAATGTCCCAAAGAGCAACTTTACAAAGATAATGAGCAAATATCCTAACTAAGGCTCTTCGCTACCAATCCCTGTTTTGAAATTTTGTTCCAGAACAAACAAAAAAGTGACATTGACCTTGCTCCCAGATATCTAAATAGCCATCCAAAGCTGCATCTGAATATAAGCTACCCACACAGCAAGTTTCGAGTCAATAGGTGAAAGCAAACTCAAATTATTTCGTGAATTTACATGAGTTTCTTTTTTAAGCGAAAGTGATCTTGACCTTGTGCACACACACCTTGGTAGCAATATAAAGTTGCATCTTGATATAAGCTTCCCACAAACTAAATTTGATGTCAATAGGCCGAAGCAAACTTAAGTGATTGAGTGGAAACTGAATTTCTATTTTTGTGCTACAGTGACCTTGACCTCAATCGCATGCACCAAGGTAGCAACCCCAAGATGCCTCTTAATAAAGCTACCCATACACCAAGTTTGTTGTCAATAGGCCAAAGCAAACTCGAACTATTGAGCGAAAAACTGAATTTCTATTTTTAGCAGTGGTGACCTTGATCACAAACACCTGGGGCTGCCTTTTGATATAAGCTACCCACACACACAAACTTTGGTGTCTATAGGCAAAAGCAAACTCAAGTTGAGCGGAAACCAAAAGTTGACGTTCGCTCACCTGCCCGCCTGCCGACTTCGGCATAACAATTACCGGTTTTCGTTGAAACCTAATAAACAAATTTATATGATTTAACATTTTCAGGACTGCATTCCATGAACGTTGGTCTCTGTTGTATTCATATTTTGAGATTCCTGTGATTGATTAAGCATGTTAAGTCACGGTTGTTATTGTTATGAAGTCTAAGTCTGTCAATCCTGTCAGGACTATGTTTAACATAAAGTTCAGATGAAAGTCTTACCTCATATAGACTTCCGTCAACTAGAGAGATACTTGATATCATTATAATACATGAAATAGGACACTCAGCATCACCCATAGAATTTCAAAATGCATAGAGCTTACAAAGCGCAAAACTACACACTCTTTAAATATCCTCGTATATTGAACATAAAAAAACTTTAAAGGAATACGCAGGCAAATTAATGACAATACCAAAATTATCTTATGTACTCAAATCACGCTAAAATGACAATTGTAAAAGTCCAAGCATGAATTTTGGTATAAATTCTCTTTATTTTGAGTTTGAAGAGTAAATATAAACGAAATTTAGCCGCCGACAGAAATACCGATGACTGTCAAGTGTACAATGTATTTATTTTGAGGATTTACAGATAAATGAATGAAAAATTCAAAACGAAAAAATGAAAATGATGCCTGTGTCTCCCTTTAAAAACATGAAAATAAATATTTGGGTTATATCTTTAAGGTTGCAATCACTCATGAATAATCCAACATGAAAGTGGTGTTACATTTAATAGATCTGAGAGCTCAATGCCTACAGGACCATTTGTGTATTCTATGCCTAATGAGGGTCAATCCACCCTTTCAGGCACTATATATAGTATCTTGGAAACATACGCTTTTGTTCTTTCATTTTCATAGTACCATATGATTTGTTTAACATGGAATTTAGGTAATATTTGGTGCTAGCAAAATATTGTTAATAAAGCTGAAGGAAATAAAAATACTTCCAGCTTTCCTTGCATTTACAGGAATGGAATATATTAAGACATCCTATTCTGTTTGTAAATTATGTAAATTCATACATTACAATTTGAATAAATCTTATATGATAAATTGCTCACAATCTACACATAAAGCATATTAAGGCATTATATCTCATAGTTATTTGACATTATCGTCTACTTAGGATTACAACAAATAAATTGAATATGAGAAAATAATCAAAAAATATTTCAAAGTACTGAAATAGACTGTTTTGTAATTTCAGTAACCTGTTACCATAGAAACAGAAACAATTAATAGCATTATAATTGTAAACTAGTATCTTTGATTATTAGTTATGCAAACCTCTCATGTTAAGTGTAAACTGGGGTAATTTCCAGTATAATTGTAACTATAAATAGCCTCTACTAGAAATGAAAAGTGATAATTCCATGTAATGGCGGCCATTTTAAAAAATGGCTGCCATGGCAACCATCTTGGCATATATAAAATGGGTCCCATGCCCAAAATGTTTCGTTTGCCTTTATTAACATCTGTGCCAAGTTTCATGCTTTTCCATTTTCTGAAGTATTTTAGCATATTTTGTTACAAATTGACTGGACTAATATACAACAATGCAACGAATTCGTTTAGATAGTTATCTCAACAAATACCGAAAATCTGTGGCGGCATGGCCGAGTGGTTAATGCATCTGATTAGTAATCTAGGCATCAATAGCCACTTGGATTCAAACCGCGTCAGCGGCCTTGACCAAGAAACTTTCCATTCATTGCTTAGTACTGGTTGGTGCCAGGAATGGATTCGAGAGTGTGACTAAAGTGACAACTTCCTTCACAGTCGAGCTAAAATAAATTCTGTATAAACTAACTGAAAATGTAAGGTGTCTTTCGTAGCTTTTGTTGCTTAGTACCATTGAATACAACAATATTAAGTTTGAAAACTGAGTAGGTCCTACTTCTGACGTGAAAAGGTTGTGGAACCGTGAGCTGATACTGATATATTTACAACATAAACATGATAAAATTTAGAATTTGATTCCACTGAAATACGCATGTTTCAACATTTCAATTTTATCTTAAGATAATTTATAGATAAACATTTGTTTTTTTAAACTTTGACTTCTTATTCAATGCCACTAAGAAAGATATTATCATAGCGTTCCTTTGGACTGTACTTAAGAATTTGTAAGAATAGGCCAGCAAGAAAAGTTGTAGAATGTAGAAAAAAATTGATAAGTTGATTTTATATTATCTCTAATAACCATAGTATGGGGTCGCAGTTTTATTCAGAACTTGTCCGAATCGGTTCACCACCGTGATAACTGTTTTCAACGACTGAATGGAACGTTACTCTCAAATTGTAGTGTCAAAACAGATATTTAGGCTTCGCAAATTTTGACTAGCTTCATATGTGCAATGTCGTCGGCGTGTAACAAAAGAGGTTTCTTTTTGACAACCTATGCCAAATACTTATAACCTCGGAAATATGAAAATTCACATTTTTTAGAAATAATTGTTTGCCACGACGTATAACCCCTACATCATGACCGTTCGGCATGTGATCCAGCTTATAGATCGCAGGGTCACAATATTATGACCGGGGTGTCAACATTCTTTAAAAGATATAGACTGGTCACACCCAAAACAGCATTCTTAGAAAATCATGTGACTAGATGCGCAGACAATTTCAGATATGTTATCAATTTCAACCAAACAACAGATTTTTTTTCAAAACATTTATTGAAATTTATCATGATAATAGATACTGAGAGAATTGAGGTAGTTAAAACATCAGAAACTTTTGCAAACATAACAGTACACTCGTATATCACTCGTATATCACCATTCTGATTGGTTGTTTCTTTAATGATGGAACAAATGCTATTCATATGCAAAAATTATACTTTGTTTTATTCTATTTAAACAGATCATTAATGAAGTAATTTTATCTAAACTAATACTAATGACATTTTGTATCAACCCAGCTTTACTCAATACGAAATTTCTGGTAAATATTTTTCTTGTCCTTTTTATCTTGATAATGAACCGGAAGATCAACAAACCCTTAAACAATCATGACAGATGTTGATTTTGCATGTATAGGAGAACATGACTTGTCTATCTTCAGGTAGTACATGTTTTATGTAAAACTATGAGAAGTGAAACAAGAGCACCGCAAAAAGCGAGGCAATGTACGCCCGAATGTAAATTTGTTTGAGTAATCAAAAATGATCTTTCAATTAGGATGGAGACCCAATCAAGAAACTTGTCTGAAAAATGTTTCATCTGTTACTAAATGACCTCCAATGTGGAGGCATTATTTACATGATTCATAAAAATTAAATAGAGGTATACAAGATAAGGATATTTGCCAATTATAGAGGCATAGTATTTATACACAAAAAATTAAGATGTGTTTGTCAACACCTTTGTCCAGTTAAAGCTAAACTCCCGGAGTAGGGTCAATTTTGACTTGAGGGTCATGATAAGTATAACTTTTGTAGAAAATTACAAATTCACACTACATGCCAAATATCTAAGCTCTGAGATATGTAGTTTCGAAGCTCTAAGATTTGTAGTTTCAAACAATAATATTTAAATATGTTTTCCTATAATTAAGTGACCCCGGGACGGCCAATTTTGACACTAGGGGTATATTAATATCAATTTTTCAGACGATCACAAGGTAATGCTACATGCTAACTATCTTAGCTATTGGCATTGTAGTTTGTCATAATAAGACTGAAATGTGATTTCACATACAAGAATTTATCAACTAAGTAACCTGGGTGGGGCCAACATTAACCCAAAATTTACTATTAACACCAATTTTTTAGAGGCTGAAAAGGCAATGCTACATGTCAAATATCTAAACTGTAGGCATTGTAGTTTCACCAAAATAATACTTAAGTGAATGTGTTTTCTTATAAAAAAAAACTAAGTGACCCAAAAGGGCAGGTTAAATACCAGTTATTTGTGGTCCACAAAGTGATGTTACATGCGAAATAGATAAGCTCTGGGCATCGTTGTTTCACACAATAAGTCTCAGGTGTGTTTTTCTTATGCAAGTCATTATAAATAAAGTGACCCCTTGGGCGGAGCAAATATTGAACCAATGGACCATAATTAATATCAGTTTGTATAGGCCAATAAGGTAATGCTTCATGCTAAACTTAAATGTGTTTTCCTAAACAAATCTTTATAAATCTAGTAATCCCCGGGGCGGGGCCAATTTTGATCTCAGGAAGCCAAATCCTGTTTTCTGCACACTGTCACTTTAAGTAATATTTCTGCCAAAAAGTTTTAATTTCTTTCAACCGGTATAACAGATACAGAGCGACACAAACAATTGAAATTGATAAAAAATAACTAAGTGTGATCTTGCCCCAGATCTGAGGAAGATCAAACCTGCGCTCTGTACATCGTCTCATTATGGTTAACATTTAGTTTCAATTTCCTTCTACCAGTTCAAAAGTTACAGACCAGACACAAAAAATCCTACAAACAAAATATTTGTGCAAAAGTAGTATTTGTGAAAAAGTTTCAATTTCTTTCTATTGGTTCTTGATACAAAATGACCAAGTGTGACCTTGACCTTTGCACATCGTCTCACTATGATCAACATTTCTACCAAGAAGTTTCAATTTTATTCCATCGGTTCGAAAGATACAGACCGAACACGAAAAACAGTTAACAGACGGACGGATGACCAGGCGCATAACATTATACGCGGAAATTGTTTGGGCGTATTATGAAATTTGAAATTTTTTAATACTATTAATTTGTTCTAAAGATCCATAAAAAGATACATTATCTTAGGTATAAAATATATACATATAGTTAATCTAGTAAATATAGTTAATATAATTAAAAATAGTCTTACAGATCAGAGCTTACATTCCTAAACATCGTTTTAGACAGATTCATTTAAATGTAATAAACTCAATAAATCAAATACTATGACAATAAAATAAATAAGAGGACCATGATGGCCCTGAAATCGCTCACCTGGATATAGAAACTCTCCATGACAATGAACAAGTAATATTGTAAACTATAAACAAAAGTTGATATAAAATCTAAATCTTAAACTGATATCACAAAGTTCATATTTGTAACTGAAAAAGTGCATTGGTGGTTGCTATTTTTAAGAAAAGATGTGTACATATAAGGGAAATCAATGATCCCCTGGGACCTAATTTTTACTCCAGGGCTTTTATTTGAACAAACTTGGTAGACACTCACTAGAAGATGTTTCATGCTTAATTGGATTTTTTAAAAGAAGATTTTTTTTAAGTTTTTACTATAAACATATAAGGAAAATTCTGGAAGCAAAGTGATCCCTCGGAAGCATTAATCACAACAAAATAACATAAGAATTGCAGACTCGGTTTGATTGAGTCTGTACATGAGGGATAATGAAAAAGTGCAACATCCCTCACGCCCCCTAGCACCGGCTTGAGCGGTACTCAATTCTCAACACTTTATAGTGTTGGCATCAATGATCCCGAAGGACCAGAAAATATAACAACACTGAAGTGAAGTACGGGCAACTTTTTACGGCTGCCACACGGCACTTGACACCTGCTGTTGTGAAGTACAAAATTCTGGAAGCAAAGTGATCCCTCGGAAGCATTAATCACAACAAAAATAACATAAGAATTGCAGACTCGGTTTGATTGAGTCTGTACATGAGGGATAATGAAAAAGTGCAACATCCCTCACGCCCCCTAGCACCGGCTTGAGCGGTACTCAATTCTCAACACTTTATAGTGTTGGCATCAATGATCCCGAAGGACCAGAAAATATAACAACACTGAAGTGAAGTACGGGGCAACTTTTTACGGCTGCCACACGGCAATGACCCCCCCCCCCCCCGGCAGAGCCAATTATGACCCCAGGGCTTTTATTTTAACAAACTTTGTAGACACTCACTAGAAGATGTTTCATGCCAAATATCTAAGCTCTAGCTCTTTGGGTTTTTATAAAGAAGATTTTGGCCAAGTTTTTTGTTTTGGTTGCCATGGTAACCAGAGTTCTGCATGGAATTAAATTCTTTGAACAATTTTAAAGGGTGGGTACCAAGAAATATTCTTGTTAAATTTGGATGAAATTGGCGTCGTTGTTTATGAGGAGATGTCGTTTAAAGTAAAAGTTTACGTACGGACAAATTGTGATCACAAAAGCTCACCTTTTCACTTCGTGACAGGTAAGCTAAAATGGATTTAATTATTAACTATAAGCACAAAGAAACATCAAATTGAAGTCTATGCAAAACCTTTTTTTTTTCATTTTTAAAATAAAAATCTAAAAACATAGTAAAAAAACAAATGCCGACACGAAAAATATCGGTATTACAATGTACAATATTCATGACTCAAAAGGATAAATAATTGACAAAACTGAATATTCTTAATCTGTTTTACTTTATTTGTATAACTACCTGTCGACATAATAAAATTCTCTATTCCTCTAAAATACAATACATATGAATTGTTTCCCTTTATACGTCAGGGTTTAATACACACCTCTTGTTCAAAATATAACCATATTATGGCACTTAGTTATTCACGAAATTTAAATAAAAACAATGGCACATGTAGCTAAACGATCTTTTACACATCATCGATGGTATACTTGTCACATTACATAATGCCTGATTTTATTAGTCATTCAATGAATGAATACTAAAACCAGACAGTAAGTGAAAAGTAAAATCGCATGGTTCAAGTCAAGTTATGCTCTTATGTAGTTTATTTAACAGCATTGTGTACAGGCTGAAACATTATCGAGTATAAATATTGGTTAAAATCACTGTCCCAGTTTGAATTCAAACCAATAAAAATACAAATTATTGAATAAAATACAAAATTATCAATTATCACTAAGTTAGGCAAAACCTTGGTTAAGTATTCATAATCACCTGACAAATGCTTTAGTTTACGATGTGTTAACTGTGTTTTGACTTGATAGGCAAAAATGAAAGATGACACCCAAACCAAATGATGCCCGGTTAAAATACTTTTATCAAAATACTTTTCATTATTTTCTTTTTTCGTTTTTCGAGCATATTATAATGGAAGTAGATGTAACCTTTTTCACACATTTCATAAAATATTACCACATTAAAATATTGAAAGCTTTCAGTTGCTTGAAATTAATCATTATATTATAATTTTAACAACAGTGTTACAAGGAGAATAAACCATGCAATATCTTATTATTAAACTCTGTATTCTAAATAAGTGATGCACTCACGTGCTGCATAATAACAATGAGGTAATTATAGCACTAAATCTAATGTAAAACAAACACACATATACTGTATAGACACAATAACATAAAATAAAACTTTTAAAACGAATTAATACATGAAACAAACCACCTAACGATGTCTAATATGAATATTTATTTATTTATCTTAAATTAATTATGAATGAATATGTTAAAAGTTTAAACAAAATAGCAAAAACAAACATAAGTTTTTGACAAATACATACACCAAAAGAACTTTCTACAAATAACATATATAACCCGATAATTTCTTAACAAAGAGCTTGGATTTCTGGTTACATTATAGTAAACATTAATGTCATTTCGGCTTCTTAACAAAACTTTAGCACTTGCTTATATTTACTGATAGTACAAAATCATGCACGTATACTTATTTTGTGGAAAAAAACAACAAAAACAAACAAAACACACTAGCGCACGCACACACGCATGCACGCACGCACACACGCACACACACACACAAAAGAGAAAAAAATCTACATTGGAAACTTTGCGAGATTTACCCCAGTTTTAATTTTTCGTTGATCGAATATTCTTTTGTTAAAAAGGATATAACATAATGGCCAAGTGGCTATTGTGTTATATTTGATATTTACATACTAATTTGGAACAATGCTATACTCGTAATTCTTACACATATGGCAATTAATGTTTATGGCACTTTACATCAGATAATGTCTAAAATGCACTGAAATATCTTTTGGTCCTTAACAATGAATGATTGAATGATCTAAGGAATTATCGATTATACATTACTTTTCATCTTAGAAATGACAGCGATGACAACCAATAAACAAGCAATATACATCTAATTACAAGAAAATATCAGTACATTTAAATGCAAAATTATTAGAAATTAACAATCCCTGAATACCTTTAAACTTTACTAATATATACAAACTTCAACACTTTACCACACAAGTCTTTCTACAATCTGTTTAAGTATTTGAAAGTATATACTTCAATTTAATGTACAATGCAATGTTTGTGATATATATAATAAAATTTGTGTATATACATATTAATTGTAAACACAAGAAAGAGTTTCTTGCTTTTATCTATTATTCTAATAACTCTTCAATTCAAAATTGTTTTAGGTCTTACAATTTAATATTCATACATTAAAATACATTCGTTTTATGTTACTAGTTATCAAAATGTTTTCACGTTATACTGCAAAGAACAAATGGTTATAAGGTTATATAATCCGAGTCAGTAAGTGAGGGTAATAGCAAATATAACCGACCATGTCTTTGCATATATATTCATAATACAAAATTTTACAGCAGCCGTTTATACAACTTTTATAAACATCATGATCTTCTTATAAAATTCGTAGTTACAAACATGCGGTATCATATAATAGACATTATACTAGATATGCATTTTACTCATACATAAATCTCTCGTTTTCTTCCAAATAAAAAAAATGAAATTTGACAGTGAAAGTAAAATATGATTTTCTTTGTAAAATATCAACAGCTAGAGGTAGGAACAATAAATATACATGTATATATAATAATTTGAAGGAATGTTTAAACAATATGAATGAGGTAATTGATTTTCATGTGTTTTGAATGTATAATTAATTATCAGTCGACACGTCTTTTTTCCGCAGATAATATCAGTCTTGTGTGTAAGTGATCAATTCCACTGAACAATGAGGACATTTCCGGTTTTTTCACTTTCCACTCTATTTATGACAATTGTATATGCTATTGTTACATAAGATATCTATTGTGTCTCCCTGCAAACCAAGTCATGAACGATTAAATGTCAAGCTATGTTTTACAAATCATTATCAAGGGATTCCCTGAATTGTTATTTTTACGTCTAATACTTGTATTAAAATACAATCTGAAACAAAAAGTTAGAACGCATGTCTACGTATGTAAAATCATATTGTAACGTCAATAAAATTGTTCTATTCATAGTATATCACCTTTTAAAACTCCTGAGTTTGTACTACCCGTATTTTTGTATTTTTCTTTAAAACAAAAAAGAAAAAAAAGATTCTATTCCATTTCTCCATTTTCTTCTTTAACTTGTATGTCAGTGTCATTTTCTGTCTGTTTATTTTCACCTACTTCTTCATCAAAATCTTTATTTAGTTCACCTGACTCGCATTTGTCGCCTCGCTTCTTTTCTAAAAGATCTCTTAATTCTTTCATTTCCATCTGTAAGCCCTTTAACTCGCTCTTCAATTTTCCATTCTCTGACTCCAGGTATCCGGACTTGACTTCGCGTATTTTGGTCAACTGTTTTCTATTTTCGCGACATTTTCTGGCCGCTTCATTATTCTTACGCCTCCTTTCTACATACCTGTTATCATATATGGACCTTGGATTTGTAAAACTGCGTGGTCGCATATCGGTCGAATCATTCATATCATTAATCTTGTAGTTATCAATAGATTGTCCAGACATATTTGAATGTAACAGTGCCACTTCAGATAGCTGGGCCAGTCCGTTTTGATATAAAATGGACTTATCTTCTGGAGGTAAAGTTAACAATGGATGATCAGTGGATATTTTGTGTCTAAGTTTGAGAGGTAGTGATGAAGATGCAGAATTGGGACTGTTGGAGGCACGTGAAGATGTATTGGATAATTCCCCACTAGACTCGTTCTCTGTGCTTGGTCGCTTTTTTACTAATGACAGGGGCTGTTCCTGTACATCTTGGTCATTCCATTCACACTCATCATTAGAATCGGATGAAGTAAGATCGGTAGTAGGCAGCCAATAGGATTTCTGATATGGGACTGGTAAAGAACTATTGTATGGAGAAATCTGATTGGGTGGTAGAGCGGAAGAATATGAAGGACGTACTTGATCATCCACACGAACGTAAGATGGAATAGAATCATCTTTCATGGATTTCAGATTATATGGTAATTGAGCATCAACGGTTCCTGAGAACGATTTGTCTGTGTCTGTGTTGACGTGATTCATGTAATATGACTCTGTTATGACTTGATTTGAAGGCTGACGAGAAGGCGAAACGAAGGGTGGAAATGCATGTAAGTAAGGAGATGAGTTGGTCCCTGAAACGTTCCTGTTACGAACAGGCGATTGTGGCAACGATGAATACCTTGCTTGGTGTTCAGAGGAGGCGAGTCGAGGAGAAGAAATAGTAGGCCGTATTGTTTCTGAAACAGAGTGCAAATGCCCTGGCTGTTTTCTTTCTCGTGCTTTCTGTTCTGTCTCTTCTCCTGTGAAAGGTTCATCAAGAGACAAACCAAACTTCTTTTTAACCAAATTAAGTTCATTTCTAACCCTACAGTTTTCTCTTGTTAAATCCATAATTCGGTTTTCAAGAGCCATGTCATGAACCCTTCGTTTTTCTCTAGACCTCCGTGCAGCTTCATTGTTCTTACGCCTCTTTTCCCAATAACCATCGTCTTTTTTGTTCTCAGGAATAAATTCCCTCTGCTTTCGGCTAGGAATATATCCTGGAGGATATGAATCTTCGTCGTAACTTCTGTAACCCTTGTCAGATGAGGACGGATTCACTACACATGTTGGTAAGCTTGCTCCTTTCTGAGATGTAGTATCCATCTCAGAGTTAGGCGAGTTTGACATGTACAATGCAGTTTTGTATTGATTTGAAACGTTCTGAATGTCCATATTGAATGCTTGTGAAATATTCCCTGAGAATGAACTTGTTTGGTATGACGTATAGACAGAAGATGGTGGCCTACTATTTACTTGGTGTGGCCGCTCTGCAAGCATAGCAGTTATAAGTCTAGAGTTAGCACTAACACTTCTTGAAGTGTCCAACAACCTGAAAGTAGACAATAAGTACATCATTAACTCAGAATATTTTAGGCACAAATAAGCATTAAAACTACTTCTAACATTTTCCCCCCTTTTTTCCACTTCATACTGCATGATACGCAAGAACATTCTGTAAATAACAACACGTCAATTTTGATTTATGTACAAATAATTCAAGTTGATTAATCTGATTAATGAAGACTTCTCCTGAAAATAAAATAAATGCAATGAATAGTAAGAACACTTCTTATATTATTGTCCGCAATATTTCATACAGCTGTATATTAGTCAAGTTTTGCAATATTATTAAAATGACATGTTTGCAGTATATGTCATAATTGAAATGTCAAGTTTCAGTTCACGATTGTGATGATACTTTCAGCTACAATAATGCGTAGTATTGTTATTAACATATAATTGAAGGAAATGACTATTTATCAATATGTATGAAGTTGACTGTTGAACTTATTTTTTTATAATACTTCTTAGAATTGTTTACTTTTACGGCGGAAATCTTTAATGACACTTTTCTTTAATTGTTCCCATTCATCCAAGTTCACGAGCGATTGTAAATGATCTCTCTGAATATAAAAAAGAACATTCTAAATTTTGCGTTTGCATCCGTCATTCTTTAACATGTTGACATGAGCTCTCTTACTTATTATTTATTATTAATGTTAAGTTTAACAGTCATTCTCAGATTTTTTTTGTCATTTGTAATGCAAAGCAACTTGCTTTACCTGCACCACAAATGGTAATAGGCTCTCTAGGATAAGAGGAGGAATATCGAGTTCCGACTGTGGCGTGCCGATTTTTCGTGTGATTTTTTTCTGTATATGATTTTCCGCTAATGCCTTTCTTTCTTTCTTTTACCTCGAACCAACACAGCATATGCCATGTGGCGACTTTCAAACTGTACTGGTGGAGGAAGTCCGTGATTTATTTCAGGCACGAATTTACACCTGAGTAGAACCAGCGACGATAAAATGCACAGCGGCGAGGGGCAAGTGGTAGGAAGTCAACGACCTTAACCACTCGGCCACGAACGCTCTAAAGAATATCAAACAACGACAATTTAAAGCATTGTAAGTTACAACATGGTTGTCGCCTCATTCGTCGTATGAATTGGAAGTATATACATGCATTCTAAGAAAATTCCAATACCTCTTATTTCAATATGAATAAACAGTTTATGAGCTTAGCATCGATAGATTTATACAACGATAAACAGAAAACATCTATATCATATTACATAACAGTAACCGCTAGGTGTAAAAAGAACTTCTCCAATGTAAACACGATTTATTATTAGTATCGATGACATTGGACTTGAAAATGGACAGTGACGTCACCTTTTATAATTATTTTCCCGCATTGGCATGATGATTTGATGATTAGCAGGTAATCATTACATTATTGTAGTCATAAATTTGTATAGAAAATCATGAGACAATTTTTGTTTTCTCTTGAAAATACACACACACAAAAAATGTATTGACTTTTGCCTATTTTGTTTGTAACAATTTACCTCCCTTGAGACAATTGACGTATTCATTCATATTCGACAAAATTAATGTAAACAGCCAACTCATTTTACAAAATAAAATTTTTTGATCCAGTGTTTATTTTCTGACATAATATTTTACTGTAATAACTGTTGATTTTTAAGCTTAACCACCATTAAATCATGTTTATGAGCATTGCATAATCCGATATTCTACAGGATATATTTCAAAACTGCACGTAAACAACTACATAAATAATTTGTTTCTAATTATATATTACGTCATTTTTATATTGGTTGTGGCAATCCTTCTGTTTTGCGGTCAATAGGGAGTTCAATGAGTGCAAAGAATTATGTATGACGTATAAAAGATAAGAGGATTTCAGCGCGCAATGTGTTTACCAATTATTCTTCCGCGTCCATTGTTTCATCTTAAGTTATAAATATTTACAGAGATAAATGAAATATCTATTGTTTATTCTAAGAATCGTAACCACTGACTCAACTATACAACAATCAAGTAATCATCATCCTTAATATTATATTGTTATTAAATTCATTCAAGGAATCTTTTGGAGAAAAAATATTATACTTTTTCCTACATGAAGAACAAAACAAGTTAAAAGAAATAAATTTGAAAAAATATACCACACTGATGCTTCTATATTGATTTACGATTGTTCATGAGTGTATTCTAATATGTTGACTTAGAAAGACGATTGGCAAAATCTAAGCAAAAAACAAATATACAAAAAGCATGTAGCCTCATGCCTGTTTACAAAAAAATGTGATTTTGTTGACAATAACAAAGAGGTAACCTGAGAGGTTTTCTACATAAATTTTCCTTTAATAGGGTCAACAGCAAGGTACCTTATTCTAATGACGTAAATATTATAATCCTATAGATCGAGCAAAGTAATAAACAGGAAAGAAATTGCAATATATATTATACCAGATTACGATTTTACATAATCTTATTAGCTTTAAGCACAATGTTTTTTCATAAAAGTGTGAAATTCAATATCTATTTCTTCTTAATGTTGGTTTCTATACATCACAAGCAGTTACCAGGTTTTGTTTTTTTTATCTTATTTTGTTTTTTGTTCATTATCTTGTAAACAACCTTTTTTGTTTTGTAAAGAGACCTCAAACACATGTTGATCTTAAAGTGAAAAGAAACTTTAGCTAAACAGCTACTTTGAATGACGAAACATTTGTACAAAACATCATTCACTTCAAATAAAGTATACCATAAAAGTCATAAGTTGTGACACGTTTCTGTATCAGATGTTTTCTATATAACCGTAACTTTGTTTTTTATATCCATTTATGTATCGAACAAGCTATACTTCAAATGTTTTATATGTATATCTTTTTAATTGAGAAAACATGTTGCCTATAATACACTTTCACCTTGAAGCTAAATAAACAAAAGTGATAAGGCAGAGCGACGTTCACAGGACCACTGATTAGGTACCAAGGATGGCACCGAACAAAATACAGGAGGGGGCATATAGGGCGGAATATTGAAGGGCGCCAGGAGGGGAATATAGGGTGAAATAATGATGGAGCCAGGAGGGGGCATATAGGGCGGAATATTGAAGGGCGCCAGGAGGGGAATAAAGGATGAAATATTGATGGAGCCAGGAGGGGGCATATAGGGTGGAATATTGAAGGGCGCCAGGAGGGGAATATAGGGTGAAATATTGATGGAGCCAGGAGGGGGCATATAGGGCGGAATATTGAGGGGCGCACATCGGAATAGGTTTATTTGACTATGTGCTGTCTACAGATTAAAAGCACGAATAATTATTGTTCTTTATCTTAAGTAAGGTCTTGCTAGTTTACTTAGGACAATTATGTATCGATTTTCATCTGATAAAAATATTAACAACGTATTCATTTTACTAACAATAGTAGATGAAATCATCATTTGATATGAAAGATGCTATAGGTGTCGGGGATTATTAACTTGCATTTGACAACGTTTTAAAATTGGCATGATTGGATTTATGAAACTGTAATACATACAATATAAATCATTTTATACATTACAGTGAATCGAACAAGTTAGGCAATAATTAAAACATTAATAAATAATTATGATTCAATGTGAGAAACATTTAAAAGAAAAAATAATTAAATAAATAAAAATAAAATAAATAGATAAATTAATAAATAAATGAGCCATATTTAGGACTGATGTTACGTTGAGAGGAGGAATGATGCTCTACATAGGGAACTAAACAGACGACGGACGGACAACGATGGGGGGACGACGGACGGACAACGATGGGGGACGACGGACGGACAACGATGGGGGGACGACGAACGGACAACGATGGGGGGGGACGACGGACGGACGGACAACGATGGGGGGACGACGGACGGACAACGATGGGCTGGCTCGGTAGTGATTATTTCTCAAAGGGAACTTACTCTCTAATGAGTTTTAGATAAGTGAATTGTCAGTTTTTAATCCGACATTAAATACTAAGTCTGATACTCATTGTATCGCTTTGAGTCGAACGTTATTTAATTTACTCAAAACTATTTTCTTTGGTCCGTTCAAACTAATGAATACAACGAAATTCAAAAGTAAAATTTATGTCAATATTAGATCTATTAATATTTATTGCGATAAAGCTTTAAGTTGCCCGAATCCTTACTCTAAGCATCATTCAAAACAAGAACGATAAAAATGATTATATTACAATTAAAATAAAATAAAATTAACAAACAGTATATATTCAAATCTACTGTTTTATTGGTTTTATATTACATTTAAGCAGTACCAGCAGTGTTATTTCATTACGTACTTTAACGCGCATGATGATTCCATCACAAGAACGTGTCTCATCTCGTGTAACCTCATCTATGACGGGGTCATTATTGGAGTACATTTCCCGCTCTAGTGGAATTGTTTACGATGGAACAAATCGATATATTCCTGCGGGTTCCGTATGTTCTCTTAATGGCAGAGGGGGACAAATGGGAAAATGTTTTCGTAGGACGCAAAACACATTGTTACAATGTTACAAGATTTTCGGTTTTGTGTATATTTTATAATTAGAGACATTGAATTTAAAGAAAAACTGTTTAATGATTTGTCCGAAATATAATAGTTTAAAGACAAAATACTTGAAACATATTATAGATTTTCGTAAATATGTTACACTTATGAATAATTATATTGTTGATTGTTCACGTTTAAGTGAAATTAGCAATGCATATAAAAGAGGTTTTAAAATAAGGAAAAAAATTGTACAGTTCAACAATGTTTTGAGTAAATATATAATGTACAGTTCAACAATGTTTTGAGTAAATATATATGGTTTGATGTTGTGTTACCCAATGTGTATGTGTTATATTTAAGAAATAATATATCCCAAACAGTGATTTTATCGCTCAATAACATCACTGTTTGGAGTTCGGATGCGATGAATTATATCACGAGGGCGTAGCCCGAGTGATATAATGATGCGCATCTGAACGACAAACAGTGATGTTTTCAAGCGATAAAATCACCGATTTGGATATATTATTTCGATTCTAACACGACATCAACAAATAAATGCTAATAATAACAATAATATCAGGTACGGCAGCATTTATATGTTGATGTCGTGTTAGGATCGAAATAATATATCCAAATCGGTGATTTTATCGCTTGACAACATCACTGTTTGTCGTTCGGATGCGCATCATTATATCACTCGGGCTACGCCCTCGTGATATAATTCCTCGCATCCGAACTCCAAACAGTGATGTTATTGAGCGATAAAATCACTGGTTGGGATATATTATTTCTTAAATATAACACACACTTTCGGTTCTTCTATGTTCAATAGGGAAAAATGCGGGTCGTGTTAGAATTATTATTATAAATTCACATGTGTGTGTTGTTTTGTCTTGGTGTAGGTTTGTAAATTTTCAAAGACCTTATGATGTCGATTGCTTAATAAAGATTGATTTATTTATTGTTTTTCTTAAACTATATAACATTTGTACCTTTAAAGATCCCTAGCAGGCTTATTTATAAATGTGCATAAATATTTCTTACGGTTTTCACTGCATAAAATAACACAAAAAATATTTTAATAAAGAAACGTTTCACAAAACCTTATTACATCTTCATCACTACAAGTTCGAAAGACTGATAAACATAATTCATTTTTTAAGGAAACAAATACAACAGACATTGACATTAAAATCCTTTTTGTGAGATAAAAGAATCTATTATTTCTTATACTGTGCTTAAATTATTTATCACTAAAAGCATAAAATTCAATAATTAAACTTCTTTATTTGTGTAAAAATAAAGCTTTTCAACATGTTACATCTATACAGTCAACATTTTCTAAATTATAACCAATAAGATAACACATATTAACAATACAGTAAAAGAGCTTTATTTATTTATAACAATGTTAACATCAATACACAGCCTATAGATTTGTTTATCAATTTTATGATGCACATCAATTTAAAAAGTCAAACTAAAAAAGTCATTAAATATATGATATATACATGTGATATTATAACTTTTGTACTGAGATGCAAACTTATCATTGGTTACAAAAGTAATAATTTTGTGCTGCAAATTTTATACTTTGTTGATTATATATTATACACAACGAAATTCTAAAATGAATGGCTTAGTCATTATGCAGTCGAATTATCAAATGATGGTTAAACATGCCTTAAATTGTATGAGAGTCAGTATAAGATGTTTTCATATCTATAAATGTGTAACATACTATCATTTTATTTTAATTTCATTATTCTTTTTTCATGATTTATGCTACATATTTTTTAAATACTAATTAAATGACATTGCAAAAAAGGTATGATACCTTCTGGTACATGCGTTTATCAGATCATAGGCTTCTTATTTGAAATCTTATTGAAATATAAATGAGTTAATAATAGTGAACTAGTTTAATAATTATTCGATAGTAACAATAATATAAATGAATAAAGCTCTGATACTGTCTTAATGTCTTATTTACATCTGTTAAATATTTTGTTATAATTTAGGAAATGTTTTACTGTACAGTATAGATGTTACATGAAAAAAAAATACTATATTACTAACTAACTGTGTTGGTGCAGGTAAAACACAAAAAAGAAGAAAAAAAGAGAGCTAAACATACAAAATAAGTACTCACAAAAATAAATACATATTATTCTCAATTTCCTTTGCACATATAAGTAGTTTCTGAAATATCATCATTTTATAGATCTATTATATATTCTCCTGTCTTATTATAATATACTATATTTTATAAAATACCGCTAATGTCTATTCCTTGCCGCTGTTCCTTTAATATCTTATTAATTTTCCTAATAAAAATAGCATTTTTGTTATCATCAGTGTGTTACCATCTTAGGAAGATTTTCATTTCAAAAAAATAAAAAAATAAATTAAAAATTTATTAAATTTATACATACCCCATATTGTTATTTTCAAAATTTTCTCTATTCTCATTTTCCGAATATCCGATTAACGTTTTTTCAAGCAACATACTTTTTTAATTAATTTTCAAATGTGCCTTTCCAATAAATAAATTACAAAAATATGCATGACTCCAATAAGTGATTTTTTGTCGTTGGAATAGGCCTCATTGTGTAAACAATAATGACTAGAAGTGAGCAGATAGAAACAAACAACATGTTGTGAGATATTGTCTTCACGTGATATCAGAGCATGCGCAGTCCAGCTGTAGCGTATTACCGATATAATATATATATAATTATTATTTTATATATACAAACTTGTGTCAAGACAAGTCCGATATTATTATTTTCACCTTCACTGAATAAGTGTAGTAGCTACGATCTCGCGCTTGCTCTCGGGGTGTCTATAAGTCATTTAAGGTTAACACTAAACCTGTAGACCGCAAATTGACCTCAACTGACCGATGCAAATTGTTCGGCGGTCATGTGAGGCCAAGGTTTTCATGTACATAAATCAAATTGAGTTAGTTTAAATTAACGTTCAATTTCACCCGGTAGATAAAAGGTTATTTTTCTTAACTTTAAGGTTGATTGTGTAATGTATGAAGAGCATGTTTAACACACGGATATTCGAGTTAGGAAAATAGATAAAGTTATAGATAGCAAGTCGTAGGTACATTGACATAGTTTAACAAGTGGTTAAATAAGTTTTGGCAATTGTTCAAAACTTAACTTTACCAGTTAACGTACTTCACTGGAAAAAAAAATTAAAAAACATACACGTTTAACAACAACGTGGATCTTTTTTTGTATTATTAAACTTCATTCATAAAATCTGGTGATTAAAAGTACATAATATACGTACCAAATTGAGCACGTTTTGTAGATTTCTCGTTAATTCCCAAAACGAAACATTCGAAAAGTTGATCTTAAAATTCACATGTATAATTCCCTGAGTTCTAAACGAGGTAGTTTTCTGAAATATTAAAAACAAAGAAGAGTTATATAACATAATTCAGTTAAGTTAACTCCTCTTTTGTAAACAATACTGAATCGCGTCGCTGATTCACGAATAGCATTTGAACCAAGATGACCTCGTTTTCTCCTTTTGTATGCTCTAGCTTTAATTTTCTGATATCAGTTTACAACAAAGAAACTAAAGATTAAGCATAAATTCAGTTTTAAAAGAAAAAGTCATACCTTGAAGGATATCAGTAGGACCTTTTAGGTCCCTAAAGAAATTTACATTTCTGCCCTAGCTGCCATGTTATAGTTACCTCAAATGACCTAAGCGAGCTGCGCGCGCAGCCGTGTTATATAATGTATACATACTCATACACGCTATGTACATGTTTTAACACATCAAAATACTTCTTAAATGACAAAATGTAGTCGTTTGATTTTTTTTAGCATATTTTGATTTACATGAAGTTATCGTATATTAGTTATCGAAAGTTATTTATTCCTTGATTTTTATTCATTTATTTGTTGATTTTTATCTTAAAATTAATTCAATTAAAAATACGCCATTGCACAGACAAACACTTAAAATTAAAGTTGACGCTTGACTTACAAATGCGATATATCTCATGCGATTAATATTATAAGATAATGCGTAAAATGATATATCTGCTATGGTTTAAACCTTTAAATTCTGTCAAAGTTGAAATGAGCCCTGCCTTGGTAGCTACATTTTTTTACCCCCGCAAGCGCCCCTGATGATCGTTATTGGATAAAAGTGGATGATTCAAGGCCACAAATGCTGTTACAATATTGAATGGCTTTACAACTTCTTGCCTACACACTAATATCATACAATATTCACAACAATATTTCTCGCGCATGCGCTGAAAATAAATGAGAAATTGCGAAATGTTAAAAACAATCTATTACGACCGTGACTTAGTCAATAACACACGCTACATGGGATAGTTTTATACTTAGGTCATATTACTAAAATTGTCATGAAAATTGGCACGTACACAAATTGGCGATTATATAACTAGGTTATATTTTGATCTTTTCGCACAAAAAAGATTAAATATGTTTTGACACTACAATAATCTGAACTTTATTTTTTGTATGACATGATATCAAATTTCGCAACACTTACAGTTGACTTAAACTAGATAAACTGTTTAACATCTCTGTATGTACATAAAAATATTCTGATTAGGTTACAAAGAGAATGCTGTCACAATGTTAAGCGGCAGTATCAATAATACAAATTATATAGTGTCATACGTTTTACAATAAACGAAATTACCAATCCAACATATTCACATATTCAAATCTAATTCCTAATGAGAAAATTGTTTCGTTTGTGGTTAATTGTGAGTCAAATGAAATACGTGTATTTAATATCACTATATATTCGCAATTTTACAATAACAATACTTTGTTAGATACAAGTGAAATTTCATACATTTTTGTAACCAAGACAATAACGTTATTTGTACTTAAAATTATTCATCATATACTCTAGTTCAGGAATGTATTGATATTTTTTATTTACGCTGGTTCATGAATTCGTTATTATTTATAGAATACTTTAGTTCATGAATTCGTTATTATTTATAGAATACTTTGGTTCATGAATTCGTTATTATTTATATAATACTTTAGTTCTTCAGTTCATTCAGAAATATTTACGTTTGTAAAGATAAAATACATGGTCATCTTTCTCGTAATATCGCTATTCTATGTTTAATTAAACAGGTATTACATCTTCGAACAATTATCACATAACAATCATATAGGTATTTGGGGTACATTGCACCCTTTGTACAGTTCATATATAATCAAAGTCAAATATTTTATTTGCAAATATAGTTCAAACTTCATAGCTGTACATCAAAGGACAAGAAAGAAGGTCACATCATCAAAATCTAGGTCACCTGATATCAAAGTTCAATTTTACAACTAAAACTGTGCACATGGTCAAAATTTCATTGCTGTACATCAAAGGACAATAAAGTAGGTCCCCTTGGGCAAGGCAAAATTTTGGACCCAAGGTTTTAATTCAAAACAATCTTGATGCAGGTCCACCAAACAACGTTTCATGTCAAATATCTAAGCTGTAGCTTTCTCCCATTCAGAAAACATTTGTTTTATTTTCTGTTTTTACTATGTGTACATAATGAGAATCACTGCCCCCGGGCAGGGCCAATTTTGACACCAGGGGAAAAATTGGAACAACTTTTGTAGAGGACCTATCAATGATATTATATAGCAAACATCAAAGCTCTATGCCTTGTACCTTCAGACAAAAATATTTTTTATTTTTTTACTATATGTTATATGAAAATCAATGACTATAATTTGAACAATCTTGGTAAAGGTTAACTTCGCAACGTTTCATGCCATATATTTAACCTCTAGCCTTTTTAAATTCGGAGAAGAAGATTTTTCAATTCAGAGAAGAAGATTTTTCAAGTTTTTACTTTATACATATAAGGAAAACTTTCGCCTCTGGGGCAGAGCAATTTTAACACCAGGGGAAAAATTTGAACAACGTTTGTAGAGGACCTATGGATGATACTATATAGCAAACATCAAAGCTCTGTGCCTTGTACCTTCAGACAAAAATATTTTTTAATTTTTTACTATTTGTACATAATGAAAATCAATGACCCTTGAGGGTGGGGCCAATTTTGACCCCAGGGCTATAATTTGTACAATCTTGCTAGAGGTTCACTACATAATGTTTCATGCTAAATATCTTAACTCTAGCCTTTATATAGTTTTTACTATATACATATAAGGAAAACCTATGGGCCCCGGAGCGGGGCTAATTTTGACACTAGAGGCAAAATTTGAACAACTTTGGTAGAGTACCTATAGATGATATCATTTAACAAATATTAAAGCTCTCAGCCTTGTACCTTCAGACAATAAGATTTTTTGATTTTTTACTATATGTATATATTGAAAATCAATGACCCCCGGGGCGGGGGCAATTTTGATCCCAGGGTTATAATTTGTACAATCTTGCTAGAAGTTCACTTCACAATGTTTCATGCAAAATATCTAACCTCTAGCATTTGTCAATTGCTAGAAGAATTTTTTTTAAAAGTTTTTTCTACAAGTTTTTACTATATACATATATGGAAAACCAATGACCCCCGGGGCGGGGCCGATTTTGACCCCAGAGCTATAATTTGAAAATCTGGGTAGAGGTCTACCAGACAATGCCTTATGCAAAATATCTTAGCTCTAGGCCTTTTGGGTCTTTACAAGAAGGTATTTTTAGTTTTTACTAAATGTACATATAGTGAAAATTAGTGACCCCCGGGGCGGGGCCGATTTTGACCCCAGGGCTATAATTTGAACAATCTTGGTAGAGGTCTACCAGACAATGCCTTATGCAAAATATCTAAGCTCTAGGCCTTTTGGGTCTTTACAAGAAGATTTTTTAAATTTATTCTTATAATTCCTTTTTGTTGCCATGGCAACCAGATTTCTACATGGAATGATATTCTTTGAACAACTTTAGAAGCCCTTCACCCAAGGGTCAATCCTGCCAAGTTTGGTTGAAATTGGACTAGTGGTTTTTCACAAGAAGATTTTTAAATTCACTATATAATCTATATAACGCACACGCACACGCACACACACGCACACACACACACACACACACACACACACACACAGGTGAATCGCTATATGCCACCGCATCGCAGATGCTGCGGGGGCATAAAAAATATATAGATAATTATACCATCGACAATAATTATTATAATACTAGCAGATTTAGAAACTTATATAATTATTATAATACTAATAACAAATACTAATAATTATATTAATCAATAATATAGTAATTTCTTAGAAAACCTTCTTGCAAATAGGTGACCAATAAATAAATAACCCTCTGGCAGCGAAAGGGCTAAGACCAGTTTTATGAGGCATTATGGGTCTTTAAAAGATCACGTTCAGCCGTTCATAAACAGAACAATTCAATTTACTATTATAACCTGCTAAAAATAATTAATAATTATTAATAAAATAATTAATAAAATAATAAATGATTAGCCGTAGGTAACCAACATTATAGAGCCAGGGCAGACTGCTCAATTTTTGTATTTTGACCTTGATTTGCAAATCTAGAACGGGCTAAACCATTATATAAATCAACAAACACGTATATTAAATAATAACACTTAACAAAGCATTATTTGTTGATACAGATGAATATGTCGCTTGTATGTTTAACACATCTATTCATTTTAATCCTTAACCTCCTTAATTTGAAGCCTGGTCGGATTGTAAAACGAATATGACTCTCTGTTCTGGGATTAACATTGCTTTAAGGGGAAAAGAGATTTTTCGGATGATTAGATTAGCATTTTGTTTTTCAACTTCATGATGTTCTTTTGTGTCCGATATCAATTTGTCATTTCTTAAAATATAACGACTATGTACTCGTATAAGGTTATTTTCACTTTTTCAGTTGTGAAAAACACAGGTCATTAGGCGCCACAAGACTACCAAGACCTGGAAAAAAACATGCTACAGTGCGTTATCACTGAAATATTCAAATGAGCTATGGTGAAATTTAAGTAATTAGCCAGTAATTATAGTTACATTATTTCCTCTCAAAATAAATTTGCGTGGCTAAAGTTCACAGATCATAGTTTCAAGTTTATCTTGGTGGAAGTAGCTACGCTGTTCGAAATGAAATTTGGAGGGATTTTCTGCGTGTGATGTTCGTCGGCAGCATAATCATGTCGAAAAAAAATGTTTGCAACAGCAGCAAATATTATACAGAATATAAATCATATTATTGAAAAGATAAAAAAAATATAAATGACCACGCAAACATTTTTTATATGCAAAAATAATGCATTCACATTGTAAGCTAAGATAAACAATTTGACAGTGAAAGCAAATTTAATTTTTTATGTTAAAAGCCTTATTTCTTATTGGACCTTTATAACAAATAACATTCTAGTCTGACTGAGAACTTACGCAAAACTGACATAGAAATAACGCGAAATATAGGTTTACCACGGCTGACTATCTTTTTGGAAAATACTCTTTTTTTATATGTTGGAAACATGAAGATTTTTTTAGCATAATTTTGTTTTTTGATGAGATTATAAACGTTTTTGAGGTTAATTTAGTCATTTAAAAAAAAAACCTGGAAATTATTTTGTTCATTTTACGAAAACATTAATATTTTAAGATATAATATTTAAGGGGTTATTTCATGTCACTTTTTAAAAAGAAGAATCGTTTCACTGCAAATTTGCTAACAACTTGGATATCAATAATTTATACATTCTTTAACCCAATACTGAATGAGCATTTTGTGAAAAATGGCTGTTTTCATTGATAATGCCTCCTGTTACAAGTTCAAATTGCTACAAAACTATAAAAGATGCTTCAATATCACCAAACTTGGCACAAATGTTGACTGGACCATAGCCTCTGTAACGGTATGCTCAATTTAAAACTTCCTGTTACCATGGAAACGAGGGGGCATCTCAAAATTGCCAAATATCACTATTTTGCGTTGATTTTTTCCATCAAAACTGATTTCAAAGTGCTGCAAATTCTCAATGGCAATGGCTTTTCAGCCTAGGTTACATGTTACCTTCTGATCGACCTGAGTACAATTTTAGCCTCTTACAAGTCCAACATCTTCTTGGCGATGAGGGGTTGGGGTGCTGCTGGCCCCTTCAAACCCCTAAGCAGAAGGGGGCACATCCCCCCTCTGGCATCCCCTGATGCATTTTTTTGAAAGGGGACGGCGCCGAATAACTGATCACTTTTTTAACAACATTTCTCAAACGAAAACAAGTGTTTGGGGCTAAATAGGGCATTTTTTCACCATTTGAGGCCTCAAAATGGTGGGGGGGTGTGAAAAAACGTCTATATGAAGTCATGGGTTAATTAAAATAAGATATCAAATCAAAACAAAAACTTTCTCATTTCTTCACAGTTGTTCACTCTTAGAATACAGCAGAATGGTAAGTGTACAGTTCTATCAATATAAGGTTTCTCAAATTGCAAATAACAAGCTTTCTCAGACCGTCTAACTTGTTCTTTTAGAATTTTCTCCCTGACTTAAACGATTATTTAAGATTTGAGTTGAAACTTATATACAACTTATTACTACAAGAAGAGGTTAATGTACTAGATCATTCAGACATAAGCGTTTAAACTATAATCAGCAAATAATGTAATATATGTTTAAGTCAAGAAAAATCGTTCTGGTTCATCATAAAGCTGTTGCAAAAATTATTATTGTGATTTGAAAAATACTTCTTCCAAAATGCTGTTATGAAATAAATATGGTAAAAATGTAGTATATATTGCTTTAAAATCGAATGCCGCGATAATAAATCATTGCTGATTTGTTTAAACTCTACAGAAAATAGCAGGATAATATTTTGTTCTGTTAACCAACAATTTTCTTTTTTGTTTTGATAATAGTAACACTTTACGCTGGAACTCTTTTATGAATCAATCATAAGATTAAGTAAATAATATCAATTAACTATAAATAGGTTTTATTAAGGTATTTCATAAGATATAGCTTTACACCCTTTTACACAAAATAGAATGATAAATAAACACAAATGCCGTTGAGACGTATTTAAGTTCGAATAGTCTGCTTTTTTCTCTAAATATTGGTGTATTGATTAATTATGACAATTTTGCCGATGAAATACTTCAATGGCATGACTTATCTGATCAATAGTGATGATCAATAATGGGAATCAAGATATCCTTGACGTTGTTTTTTCCTCACAAGCATTGTTTATAAATATCGATATCTTGTATGTTTCGACAGAATATCTTTTATTTTATTTATGTCGGAGGCGAGAAGTCATTAATTTTTTTGTTCATTTTAACGGTATAGGTTAAGGACTGTGGTGAGGTCTGGTCAGATTCTGCACCATTTAACTGTTTGATTTCTACATTTGATATATAAACCTTAAATATTAACAATGAACAGTTCTTAATTCAAATCAAAACCAGTAGTTAATTTGACGATAAAAACAAAACGAAAGCCATCGGCGGGTGCAACGCGCCACCGCCGAGTGCAGGGCAGCACTCGACTTTTTTTCTTTTTTTAAAAGCAAACAAATAAACGGTTTTAACATACATTTAAAAAGAAAATTAAAGAAATATTTATTTGTCCTTTATTATTTTAAAATGACTGTCTAGTTACATTTGTTTTTTGTACAAGTATGAATCATTTCCATAAATAAATAAATGCCGTAGTTATGAAAATATAAGCAAAATTCAAACATCTTATCTTGACGGCCAAGGTCATTTTAAGGTCAAGGTCATATCTAAATTTTTCAACATGTCCGTTTGCTTTGTCTACGTATGAAACAAATCCGTACATAAATAACAAAACTATGACATCTTCCCCAAAATTCAATTATTTGACCTGGACGTTCAAGGTCATTTAAGGCTCAAGGTCAAGGTCAGTTCAACCTTTTAGAAAGCCTTGTGAAAAGGTTGTTTTGTCCAAGTATGAAAAAATCTAATCTTCATCTAATTATATCAATGATTAGTGAAAATTCAATAATTTGACCTTTAATGTCAAGGTCAGTTTGAGTTTGATACACATGAAGATCCCGACCTAAAAGATAGCTAGGTTGTAGAAAAAATATTTAAAGGTCATTTATGAATGAAAGTCAAGGTCTGTCTGGTTGTCTTGAAGATCTCTCCTTAAATATTGTTGTATTCAAAATTAAAGACACTACATTTAAAAATAACAAAGTTGGTTGTTTAATAGCAAAATTCAAGCAAAATTTAGACATTTGACAATGAAGGTCAAAGTCATTTATGAATGAGGGTTTAGTCCGGTCTTCTTCAAGGTCTTATCTCAAGGTTGCTGTGGCCAATTATGAAGACACTACACCAAGAACTTAAAAAGTTATGATCAAGGTTAAAGATTGCGGACGGAATTAGGAAAGCAATACCTATATTTTTTCTTGAAAATTTTTTCCTTGCGTATTGTTTATGGCAAATATATATCAAAGATTACTTCTAGTCTGTTGTCAGCACGTATTAAAATTTAACAACATTTAATAACTAATGATATTAACCTTCCAAAATATCATATTCTAATTGACTTAATAAGAACCATAGTAGCGAAACATTGATTTAAACCATGAGAAAATTAAATGATGTAAACAGCAATCAATAAAAAAGCCTATATCAGTCGTGGAATCAATGCATGGAAATTACGTTCACCATTAAATCCGTCTTAGGAATCTATTTTCAGGCGAGCTATAAAAAATCCCGATAGTCGTTATTATCTCAGCTTCTATATTATTGTGAAGCTTCTACTGATGACCTTTTCTTTGACCTTTTGTCCGGTCATTACCTTCTGACCGGGGTAAAGCTTTTTTGCATATCTTATTTTTTACCGTAATGACTTACCGTAGTGAGGTTCTTTGATATTGTTTAGATAATAAGTAATAGACTAATGAAGAGTCCTGTTATGACAGGCATATAGAGGTTGAGTTGATTGTAAAGTCAAAGGTGAATTAAGGTCGCCTGGGGTTATGTTTCACGGAGGATGCTCTTAAACATAATTGTAGCATTTGTATATATAGGTATTTAGTGTTATATAAATGCTTTAGCTAAGTCTGGATTGATAAAGTTCACGCAAAGTTCAATTTGTTTATTTACATCGGATATTTCCAGGCTATAAATGGTGTTTTCACTCCATTTTATATAATAAGAAAGCAATGATAGAATGTATTTCTTTTTCTAGTGATATTTTTTAACATTAAATTTACTTTTGAACTTCTGCTGCGTTACTTTAGAAATGTAGAATACAGATGAAGAAAGGGCACTCATATTTAGAAGATGTATTTTCTTTGTTTCATGCTGCCCTTGACATACTTGACCCTGCTTACCCTTTATTTTTAGGACATTTGAGGCGGACAAAAGCGGCTACTTTAAATTAAAACGGTCCGGGTCACCAGTGTCAACTGGAAAATTTAGATGTCACTATAAATTTTGTCTTGTACATGACATGCATTTAAGAGCCATTCTCCTGTTATTCCCATGTGTTAACTTACCTGCTTTTCTAACCTGCGGGTCGATTCATTTAGTCTTGTTATTTGAATGTTAAAAATTGACAAATCTCCGAAAATACAGGTAAGCAAGGTATTTAGGTAGGGTCAATTATTGTCTTGATAAAAAAGGTAGTGTCAGTTTACTACATTTTATAGTTTCGCACCCCGCAAAGATAAATACGTATTTTGTCGGGTCGCACAAGCTATGATGACAAAGTGTTTGATCAGGATGTGAGAACATTCATATTGTCACTTTTAGATTAGTAAAAGATAATGATAATATACTCTTATATATAAATGACTATGACTATAAAGTGACTTAGAAACATGCTAGCCTAGGGATGATAAGGACATGCTACGTTTAAGGATTAAATGCTTTGAATGACATATGAAAAAAGTTTTGAATGCATAAATACACAAATATATACATAAATACATTTCGTCAAAGTCAAAAAGTGCAAATGGATTCTACCCTAGTGACATTGGTCTAGAAATACGAAAAGGTTTCACATTTTATTGCAATAAAAATGACATTCCCTTCCATCATTAGTATGCAAACAGATGTTTGTGCAGTCTCTGCACAATGCACGAACGAAAAACGCATTTATCGTTGACCGCCAATTGACCTCTATGGCCTCAAAAACTATCGACTCATGCACGAAGTAAAATCCATTAATGTCCAACGTGGCATTCTGTTGTAAACTCATAGTAAGTTTTTTTTTTACCGCTAGGGTCATACATAGTTATATAGGGTAACTAATGTAAGGTCAAGTGAGGTCAGCGTGCAACCCTGGTTATTGTTACAATAATGGTCGGAAACATAAAATAGATTGACTGTAATAGATCCGAAGTGCAGAGAAGCGAATTATAAGAAGTGAAAGGAATATCAAAATATTTAATTTACAGCATGCAACCCGAAAATAAGACGTTTCGGACGTTTTTTGTCGAGTAATAGTCTAATTTGTAACTTAAAATGAAATGTATAGTCACAAAGAAAACTTGTTTTTTTAAGTTCAGCCATTGAATTGTAAAAAAAAGTATTACTTATGTAATCCTACAAATAAGAAACATACATATATAATACTATTCACTTTTATTAAATTTGATTAAATTTATCATTGTAGATATTAAAAAAGTGAATATTTTATTTGTGCATATACGGTTTAAAATAGTTGATACTTTATCATTATGTATAGGCTATAAAAAGTTGATATTTTTTTTTGCGTATAAGCTATAAGTGAGTTAATTATCTGTTATTTGTATTGTGCAATTAAGTAGATATTTTTGGACTGGCTCGTATAGATGAATAAATCAACTGGTCAGTTAATAAATTGTAAACAACGAGTATTTGTGGCTTTTTGAAATTTTATTCTTAATCATAAAAATTTGATTGTGTTTACAACCCATAAATATACTATTTAATATACTATGAAATCTAAGAACATAGATCAGCAAGAGAACATTTACGGATTTAAACAGAAACAAGTACGAGAAAAATCAAAACATAAGAAAATAAGACATTAGTGACAATTGTATTTACTTATGACACATAAATTAAACCGTTTAATTATCACGTACATCGATAATAATTTTTTATTTATTTTACTGACATTTAAAACATCTCTTATAAAAAGCTGATATTTGGTGCTGAATCATCATTCCATCCTCTTTAAATATTGTTGTAGTTTTAGCAATGTACCTGGTTAAGGTTTGATTTAATGATTGAGTTTGTATGAGAATTGTACGGAAGAGCATTAGTGCCAGGTGTATGTTTTTTATTAACTCGAAATTTCGAGTTACTAACAGAATTGAGACCTCGTTTGTTGTCATTATTTATTACTAAAATTCTATGGGGCTAGATTGTGTTTCAGTCTGTGAGATTTTAGTATGGTTTACCTTCATCAATTCTGGACAAGAGGCCTGCAATTGATGTGTTTAGGTAACTCAATCATCGGTTGCCATCATAAATATTCCAGGAATCAGTCTGTTTGTTTCTGGTATGGTTACTTGGTCAACACTTGTCGTCATAAGTATAGATGGCTTATATTTGTCACTTAACACTAGGATAACCTCCAAATATGGAGAAATAAGGTATTTTCTATAAATACTGGTACAAGATTTTCTTAGGGCAATTTAAGAATGTAGAGTCAGAAAAGGGATTTTTGAGAGTTTAACCTTCTGTGAGAAACATGTTATTTTGGGAAATAAAATATGCAGTGACTAGTCAACCATATGTGAGAAAGAAAAAAACTGTAAATTTAAGTATTAATTTTAGATTAGAAATTTAAAAACATTATCAACAAATAAACTATGGAAAGGAAATTAAGAAGAGCTATTGATGTATTTCATTATTTTGAATAAACGAAGTAGGAATTTTTACAATATTCATACTAGTACTACGACTCCTTTGTTTATACATAATAAATTATGTCCATTTCTACATGTTTATACATCATAAATTATGTCCCTTTCTACATGTTTATACATCATAAATTATGTCCCTTTCTACATGTTTATACATCATAAATTATGTCCCTTTCTACATGTTTATACATCATTAATTATGTCCCTTTCTACATGTTTATACATCATAAATTATGTCCCTTTCTACATGTTTATACATCATAAATTATGTCCCTTTCTACATGTTTATACATCATAAATTATGTCCCTTTCTACATGTTTATACATCATAAATTATGTCCCTTTCTACATGTTTATACATCATAAATTATGTCCCTTTCTACATGTTTATACATCATAAATTTGTCCCTTTCTACATGTTTATACATCATAAATTATGTCCCTTTCTACATGTTTATACATCATAAATTATGTTCCTTTCGACATGTTATACATCATATATTATGTCCCTTTCTACATGTTTTATTACATATAATTCATTCAAATCTCCTTTTTTGTAAAATAGACAGCGAATGATCGAGTGCATTTTTTTTATTTAGCCTACTATAGTAGAAATATTTATAATTGGCAAACAATACACAGTATGATTTTATCCAGAATTTCTGAGTTTTGAATTAATGCCATCTTTTTATGCCATCTTTAGATGATTTCAAAATACCGTCAAAATCATATTTTAGTGAAGATGTATAATGCCTTAAAACAAAAAGGTTGACACAAGGGCCATTCAGATAAAACAGTGATTTCATAAATTTAACCGTATATTTTGATTTTTATCTGTCTGGTTCGTGAAATTAAATTCAGTCGGAATTAACGTGTCTATTCTGTGTTAAATAAAAATGTAATAAATTGCCTCTCGTTTAATTATTCTGTTATTCAAACAGATTCACAAAGTGGATAATATAACTTTCATTATTTTTTGTTTAACAAATTTAATCAGACAGGTTGCACAACAGTGTACGACTTTTGATTTTTGCATTTTGAACTTCATAAGATAGGTTTTTCGGTTTTCTTGCCTTTTGACTTTTTGACATCTTGTTATTTCCACACCGTTATATTTGTTTTTTTTCTTCAGATCACATTCGATATTGAGTTCCTTATTTAGGTTATGATTGATAGTCTGACCTTTAGGTGACTTTTCTTGGCATTTATATCGGCAATATATATTCACTTAAACCTAATGCGATCAAGTTTATAGCTTAAAATTATTGTCAAAGAAATTATCACCCATGAGTGGTGTTATACAATTACAATATTCCATACGCAAATCCCTTAGAAAAAATAAATGTTTATGTGTATATCAGTGTATTAAAAGCATAAAAACGGTTAGAAGAGAGTATAATTTTGATAATATTATGTAAAAGACGCAGAAATAGAGTGACTATCTATCATGAACAGACTAAACCAAACAGATTCTGCGATTTTTAACTGTTTGATGTTGATTTCATTGCTCTCCAAAATCTACAGGAATACTCCTTTCCAGATTTTCAGGACGGACTGCTGGTTTACATTACAGCTTTTAATTTAGATTATTTTAAAAGAATGACATGTAGCATCCTACCGTTTACATATTCGTAAGGGGGTTAGGTTCAGTTTAGCAACTGCAACAAAAGTGTACAACAATAGAGAAGCGACATCACTTCAAATTCTGGGTGCATATAGTAGCCGCTTAGTCTTTCCGTACTCGGGTAAATATTTGATTATGTTCCCCTTTCTATGTCAGAACTTAAAAGTGAAAATGCAAAGTTAACTTTTTTCCAAGATATGAATGATAATGTATGTCAGAAGCATAGTTTCAAAAGCTAGGCGTGATGTAGAACAAAAAATGTCATCACAATCTTCTCATTAATAATTACCCCCAAATTTGAAAATCTCAACACTGTCATGAACATTAGAAATAAAAAATGTATTAATTTTATAATCTAAGATAATAACCCGTAAAAAGCTCATCAACAAAAACAATGATAATATTTGAGAAAGTTAATAATGTGTATGTTGTAGAACACTAAATATCTGTAGCTTATATATATATCTGTAAATATCTGTAAATGTTTGTAGCTTATATCTTGGGGATGTTGAAAAACTCTTGACGAATCCTCGAGTTGTGGCATGTTCAAATCCTAAATTTCTCAGAAAATGATTATAAACTAATTTAATATATATATTTTATGTATATATGTGTGTGTATATATATATATATATATATATATATATATATATATAATATATATATATATATATATATATATATACACACATATATACATAAAATGGATGAAGAAAAACTAATTTTTCACCGTGTGACCAAAATACAGACCATGCTTTATGGTACTCAGTTATTCATTCCAGAACATGGTAAATCCCATGCTATCCACGGCTACCTCTTAATCCATTTTCTGAATTGGTCAATATCAACAATTATTAGATTAACACATATTTCAGAAATAAAAGTAAGTAAATTCTATAAAGTGTCCATTTAGAGGGAATTGTTTTGGAGGGAAACCTGATGATTCATTGCTTTGGTAAGTGTACATCGTATTTTTAATTTGTATTGTACAACTTAATCCTTATGTCTGTTGAGGCCTAAATATAAGTGTCCTGTACATCAAGCGAACGCTATGTCCGTTGTGACATTAATTAACTCTTAATGTAAATACAGAACAAACAAAAGTGTGTAAAATAGCTTCAGAAACATTATTGTAGCATGATTAAACACAAATTTATGCTTTTAAACCCCCACCAAAGGCATATGTTTAAAACTTTTCAAACAATGAACAAATATACATGTATATCTAACTAAAAAAACATGTCCTACATTAAACTCATTTCAGCTAAAATGTACGTTTCATGATGATCATTTATATCATTTTTTAAGACAAAATAGTCGATATTTCAAACATATCATATGTTCATGCATATTGAAACCATTTCAACAAAGACAAATATTTCAAACAATTCATAAAGTGAACAATTATATAAATATATGTATTTTTTTAAATCTAACAATCATGTCTGACATTTAAGTCATTTCATTTATTTAGTTTTCAATGAATTGCGAAAAAAATATTCTTTGAAGATTCATCAGCAACTGGTTACAAATTAAGTATCATGCACACTTTTCTCAGATTTGATCACATTTTCCCTTCCCCTAAATTAAAAAGTTCAAAGCACCATCTTCTGTCGGACAAAATAACACATTTTACCGACTTTATGCATAACATTGACCTCCACTGATTCCCTGAACAATTCCAGGAGACGGTAAATTTGGGCTGGAAATATTACAATTATAGTCTTAACAAGGCTTCCCCCATATTTTGGCTATATGACCTAGTTTTTGTTTGACACCAGATGACCCTTATTCACGGTTGATTTAGAAATCAACATGTAAAAAAAAACCTCTCTGACCAATATCCAGGATTTTTGGGCAGGCTTTTCAATATTTTATCTGACAAGAATAAGCCGTCCCAGCTCGTAAAAAATATGTGACATTTTATCATGTTTCGTGAAAATATACTCAATGTTTCACTCAAACGAAAAAATATCCTTTTAGTATTCATTGTCGGAATCATACAACGTAAGTTGGAAATATTTGGGAGTTATGTTTCTAGGGAGTTTGTTTTTTTTGTTAATAGTAAAGCGTGCGTTTAAGCCGTTTACATGTGAAATTTCCGAAAATATTGACATATTTTCGAATGCAATATACAAAATGTTTTGTACATGTTTCTTACAATTGTTTTCTTTTACAGAGTTATGTACAGACATAGCAAAACATAAATGTCTCAAAAAGTGAAACAAATATCACGGATGTTTTTAAGAAAAAGTCGATGAGGCATATTCATTTTATTCTGTTTGTTCACTATATATTATCGTTCTGTTTGCATATATGTACATATGTTTCCTTTTTTCCATTATGACTTAAAATTTAAGACCGCTAAATTAGGTTTATGGCAGGTTTGTCGGAGGAGCAGCTGTCTTGAGCCTGGATTCATCCTTCAGTTATACACTCCCCCTACCATGTCGGATTCAGGTTTGGGTATCACACTCGCATCAACCTTTTAAATTTGGAATTTATTAAAAAATATCGTTTTTCTTTTCAAAACGCTTTATACAATTATATGGGATCGTCAGTTTTCATTCCTTTTACACGAAGTATTTGGTCATATTTTAACAGATGAATTTGCATAGAATATTTATTATTACATATCATATAAAAGCATTTTTCATTATTTGTCATTTGTTGATTTTGACGGCTTACAAATACTTCCTCTAGCCTATGTAAACTCTGTTATGTTGTTTTACTACTATTTAAGAATTTAAATGATTTATTCTCGTTTGAGTGTAACGAATTATGCCTTAGCGTGGATGATATTTTGATCTAGTTACGAGTTTCATGAGATAAGGTCACCTGTATTAAAATTGATTTTAAATAGTCTTTATTTGATTGTGGATGCATTTTATATTTGGTACAAACATATCTTGTGAAGTCCTGTAGCTTCTGTCGGATTTGTCAAGGTAGAATTTGCTAAAGAATTTATTTAACATTTCTTACATACTTAAAATTGTAGTATACTAAAGAATAATTTCGGGGAGCATCCATTGCATTTAGCGATTGTTTTAAATTCAAATATAGTTCAATAGATGAAGATTTACAACCAGCATTAAAAATTATTATGTTTAAGAATTACATGTGAATAATACATTAATAAATTATGAGCAGACTATGGTTTGATTTTGGGAAAAATTATTTGAGTATGCATTAAATTTTAAAGTAAACAATAATCTTGGGAACAGACTGCTAGGTGAACTTTACTGCATCTGAACCATTCGAAGATCAGAACATTTACAAGTACAGTGCAAAGAATTAATCAAATGCAAAGTCAAAACAATGAAAGATGTTTATCATAAAATTCGAAATAATGAAGATACGAAAATAATCAAACTATATTGGGTTTTAAACTGGCCTATATGAAATCAGGAACAGGAGTAAAATGAAAATAATCTAATATCAGTATGGGTAGACTAAACATTTTACACATGTTACACTGTTCGCGACATTTAACAATAATAGTTAACGGAATAGCTTGTTATCTTAGTATACTATCTTGATTTCCTTAATTGCCAATTATCTTATTCTTACAATATCAGCTGATTTGATAAATGTTTATACTAATATATAAGATAAATCAGAAAACATCGCACATTTTATGCACATTTCAGATGCAAGAATTGAGTTAAATGCTTTGTGTCTTTTATGCACCTCATGTTTTCCCTTTTATTTCTACAAACCTTTATCGAAAATATCTCCTTTGTGACGTCTATTAATACTTGCAATGAGAAGCGAAATATGTTACATCATCTTCAATATATATCAAGAACGCAACCGAATCTGAGACTTTCGCTAATCATTGATCAATGACCCGATATAGAAAAACAACTAATTAATAAAAAAAATACACACACACAACAAAACAGTAAGTCTTACTGATGATTTTATTTATATGAGACGCTGTGATTAATACAATTACATTGAGTGGTCATAACCGACAATGATGATTCGACTCCCAGTCATTGGATCATAAGCATCCTATTCAAAGAACTGCTGAACAGCTGGTCGTATTAATTTATCAATGACAAATTCTAATAAATCAAAACAAAATTACATTATCATTAAAATTTATTAGTGGAATAATTGCCTGACAGTCGACGATATCGAATTCATGAAAAAAATTGAAACATGCAAAGGAAAATAATAGTGCTGGGGAATAGACCAAGCCACTTTGTTATTGATTGTATAATCATTATTAAACCATCATTTATCACTGTTTTTCATTCACAAGTCATTGTTTATCATTCAGTTCATCATACATAAATCAACAAATCAATTTCAAGTTCGACTCGTACACAACAAGTCCAATGGCAGATTGAATGACCAATCGCCGAATTAATGATTACTGCTAGATCTAACTGTTGGGGTTCAATCACAAACAGTATTTAACACAATGTTTTATATCTTTCTTTAACTTAAATTGAATTATTTTTAGTTAATAAAACACTGCGTCGAAAAATTCTGCCATGGACAATCCTCAATTTTCTAATGTCGACTGTCGACGAACTGGAGTTAGTAAACAATTTCATTTGTGGTCGTAAGGTGCCACTCACAAGTAACTGCAAATATAAAGAAAACAAGAGCAGAAACAGATATATAGTATACATTGTATAAATTTTTAATTTTCTATTTGATAACTATGGGTAGGGTGGGCGGGTTCAACTTCGATTCACATAAAAAAGAGACTGGACCATGTGCTCCGGAATATATGACGTAGACGACTGATGACGTAAGCGCTAGCATTAACTGCGACCTTTCAACTAAAGGGGGGACATAATCTGAGCTGCGTGTAATATAAGACCTTACGACTTATCTCCCTTATAATGAAAGAATTGTCTAGATAAACTGCATTATCACATTAACACGGATAATGCTTATTATCAATGACAAATTCTAAATAAATCAAAACAAAATTACATTATCATTAAAATTTATTAGTGGAATAATTGCCTGACAGTCGACGATATCGAATTCATGAAAAAAATTGAAACATGCAAAGGAAAATAATAGTGCTGGGGAATAGACCAAGCCACTTTGTTATTGATTGTATAATCATTATTAAACCATCATTTATCACTGTTTTTCATTCACAAGTCATTGTTTATCATTCAGTTCATCATACATAAATCAACAAATCAATTTCAAGTTCGACTCGTACACAACAAGTCCAATGGCAGATTGAATGACCAATCGCCGAATTAATGATTACTGCTAGATCTAACTGTTGGGGTTCAATCACAAACAGTATTTAACACAATGTTTTATATCTTTCTTTAACTTAAATTGAATTATTTTTAGTTAATAAAACACTGCGTCGAAAAATTCTGCCAATGAGTACGCAGTGCTCACGCCAAATTTAATTTTTCGCCGCTGTCAGGCTTTTAGTTATTCAGTCAATTGGATATACGTTTGCATTATTAGTCAAAAATGTTTCAATAGCACCTTGAATTGTGTTTAAAAATATATCATTTCCAATATAAGACAAATGTACACCATCATCAGAAAATAATGCTGGCATTTTATCTTGAAAATCTGGATGTTTTATACACTTATGACCAAGCTGGGCTAGAAAATATATCAATGCTCTATTTATTCTTTTCCGATTTTCATCCATAGCTTTATTATTTTCGGAGTACCTCCAGACAAAACGAGGTAATATAGAGGACCAAACAATACAGGCCCTAGGCAAAATTCTCATTATCTGAGAAATAACTTCTTTAAAATGGTGTCTTAAAACACCACATGGTTCTAGACCTATATCATTGCCACCAAAGTGTAAAACAATAAAACTTGGTGGTGGCAAACAAAAAGACATTGAGGAAATAATATTGTAAAGTTGCCTATAATGTAAGCCCGGATGACCAGCCCAAAATACAGTAACACCGCGTCGCTGAAGACCAAGGTGACGTCCCATCGGCCTCGTTTTAGCATGTGCCTCTGCTCTCTTAATGATTGAAGACCCTACGATCCAAATATTTTGACAAGGCTGGCCAACGTTATCTAAAAATATTTTTTTTATGGAATTATCTTATCTAACCTAATGTATCTCTTATAAGCCCTGGATTTCGAAGACCACCTACCCATTTGCATTATAATATCGTCAGAGATATTTAATTGAGAAGCTGTGGTAGCCGCGCCAATACGAAATGAATGGCTTTTTATATTTGAGTCAATGTTGAGGAAATTTAAACATTTGCGAAGCATGAAACGGAACTGATATTTAGTCATTGGTTGCCCACTGAAATGGCAAAATAGAGGACCGTCTATTTGAGGGCGTAAAGTAATGTAATGGCGAAGTAGTATATAGGGACATATCTCAGGGTAATGTGATACACAAAATGTCAGTGTTACCGACGACCCAAACTGATCGGTTTTGGAAAATCTTATTGTTAAAAAACATTCGTTCTCCGAAAATCTAAGGTCTCCTAACTGAACGACTCTATTGGTGTCTGATTTCTTTGTGTCAACGGCTATTTCGCCTACCCGCAGAAAACCAAAAAATGCACAAACAAAGGCCGTTATGTACAATATTGATTCATAGTTTGAATATGCAACTTTCTGTAAAGCCATTGGGAAGCGAAGAAGCACCTGTAGCGTTATTGGAACACGCAAATCCTTTTTTGATCGGATGCGTCGCATTCCACATAACATCTTTTTTACTATAAATGATTGTGTATTATCCGGCATACCATTCATCTTTAAGAAAAACGAAATGCCGGATAAATAGGAGTTAACTGTAGCAAATGCGAACTTTTTGAGTGAGAGATAACCTATAAAATTAACCATATGATCCACCGGCGGGGGCCACACACCCGGTAGTTCATGCAAACAGCGAAAGTTCTTGAATGCATTTATAGCTTGGTTATAAATTTGTTTCGTTTTTTCCGAAACCGAGGAATTTAGTAGAACTGCTATTTCATCGGCAAGTACGTCATGAAGTCCCTCGGGATTGGTGTTGGGTGAACTTCCGCTTCCGGTGCTAACATTCGGAACGTCTTCCACTGCATTCGTGAAATTGAATCAACAATGTTATTGTTTACACCACTGATATGTACTGCATTTAATTGGAAATCAAATTTCAGAGACCATAACACTATTTGTCTAACAAGTGCCATTACTCTATTAGATTTCGAAGATTTTGAATTAAGTATATGTACTACTGCCATATTGTCGCAGCTAAACTGAATACGCATAGATCGAAAATGTTCGGACCATAAAAAACAAGCCAATGGTATTGGTATTATTTCCAAAAAGGTAATATCTTTAAGAATATCTGTATCTTTCCATTGTTGAGGCCATTGCATAAAAGCCCAACGACCATTAAAATAAATACCACAGCCCAAATTTGACTGCCCTGCGCTGTCAGTAAACAACTGTATATCTGAATTCGATTTCCATTCAGTGTCTAACATTACCGAAGTGACATTATAATTAGTCAAGAAAGTTTTCCACATATTTAAATCGCTTTTTAGACCATTTGACAAGCGGATTTTTGTGATACGGCTTTTTTGCTTGCGACATAGCTGAGTAAAGCCGGCGGATAAATGCACGTGCTGAGGGCATTGCTTTTGCGCAAAAGGCCAATGAACCAGTCAATGATTGTAATTGTTGCAACGTTATTTTTCGTAATAACAATGCATCATTAATTTGATGTAATAAATTTATAACTTTGTCCCGAGGTACGCGTATTTCCATTGAAATTGAATCAAGCTCTAAACCAAGGTAAAGTAAGCATGTCACGGGGCCGGCAGTTTTATCACAAGCGATTGGTACACCAAATTCAGTACACATTGCTTCGAACTGTAACATGCTCAATTTACATATATCAGAATTTGCAACAGACATGAAAATAAAATCATCAAGATAATGATCTATATCATTGTAACCACTTCGGCGTTTGATTTCCCAATTTAGAAAAGATGAAAATTTTTCGAAAGTAGAACAGCTAATAGAACAGCCCATTGGCATGCATTTGTCAATATAATATTGACCATCCAGCATGATTCCTAACAGGTCAAAATCTCCAGGATAGCATGGTAAAATTCTGAAAGCATTTTTCAAATCCATTTTTCCCATTAATGTACCTTTACCTAGCCTTTTTATCATTTTTACAGCATTATCAAAATCCGAATATTTGACAGATGTTAACATTGGGTCAATATAATCATTAACACTATCGCTTGCGGGATGTGACATGTGTGTAATTAACCTAAATCCGCCGGATTTCTTTGGAACTAGCCCGATCGGGGAACATCTAAGATTTGATATAGGTCTTGTGGCGTAGGGGCCCGACATACGCCCAGCATCTATCTCGTCATAAATTTTTTGTTTTGCAATGTCAATATTATCAATGACTGACTTTAAATTTTTGCTGTCCCTATAAATTCTTGGACCTGCATAACCAAGAGGGAAACCATGCTGAAAACCGTGAATTAGAAATTTTGCATCATTTGCGTTTGTATATATTTCGAGAAATGGTGAAATTTTATCCATTATTATTGGCGTTTTACCTTTGGCCCATAAATTGGGGTCGAAAGGCAGACTGAGAATATGACGGGGAAATTGGTCTAAAACCCCTAGGCCTTTGGAATGTATTTACATGCCGGGTTTGAAACACATTATTTGTTCCGCTAGGCGGCACATTTGTGCTGCCAAGCGGAACAAAGCGCGGTCGAGGAACAAATTGTGCCCCTGACGCACTGCTATTAAATCTCATCGACTTCTGAGCGTTTACACAAGTATTGGATGGATGAGGTAATTTGCATACAATACAGGTGTGCCTATACTGACAAAACATCTTATAACATCCGCCTTTGAAATTGTAATCATAACAAGCACCTGCAGAGGCATTTCTGTTTACCTCGTCACTAGTGGAAGGGTTATCGCCTAGCAATCCGCATGTAAGCCACAAATGACCATCAATATTGGACCACAGACGACTAGAGTTAATAGACATGCGAAGGCGAAATTGAATATCATATTGGTAACACTTCTGGAATTTATTAGATGCGGAAGCACCTCGAACAATTGCCATGTATTTCAAAAGTTCCGCTGCTCTTAATGGGTGTTTTTTAATGTAAACTAAAATGAAGTTTACAAAAGCATCAGTCCAAGAATCAATATTATCAATTTGTTTTAGTTTTTTATTAGATTTCAATACAAACTTATTATTTATGAAAGAAATTTGCATGTCATCTTGTGAACTGGGCATATGGAAATTTTTGTGCAACAATTGTGCAAGATCGACATACTGATTATTCCATATTTTTTCCTGTAACGCATCTGAAATATGAATATCCAGGTCATGAGTAGGTATTACCAAAATAGGGTCACACTCACCTTGGATATTGGAGGTTTCAGAAGGAGACAGCCTTTGAGAAACCATTGGAAACCCAATCACGTGATGCTCTTGCTGAAGCTCAGGAGCGGGGTTGCCAGCTACCTGACAGCCTGTGGGTAAATTGCCATCACCATGCTCAGTATCGGTAGGAACATGTGCTTCCACATTGACAGCCACATTTTGTTCAGCTGTTGGTGTTGCTTTGCAAGTTTGTTTTCTTGGCCGCGCCGATTGACCTCTTGCCAATGACCTTGAGGAATGGCGTGGAAACGAAACGGGGTTTCCCTGTCTGTTAGATTTCGCCTTTGCCTTAGGCATCCTAGGAAATATAATTTAATAGTGAAAACAGTGTTTAATGATAAATTCACTGATATAAAGAGTAGAACTTTGTTTCACTTTATACAGTTACTGGTCTATCCGATGTCACCGTCTCCCACGGCCACACCTCGTGGTATGATTATATAATTTATTTACTATACTATATTTATCCGGATATTATAAATCAAATATCAATTTTGTACATGAAATTCAACTATTTAATAATTGTGACAAATTAACTTATCTGATAAAGCTGTTGTTTGGTAAATATTCCTCCTTTTTGGATACGATTCAACTTCGATTCACATAAAAAAGAGACTGGACCATGTGCTCCGGAATATATGACGTAGACGACTGATGACGTAAGCGCTAGCATTAACTGTGACCTTTCAACTAAAGTCCGGAATATATGACGTAGACGACTGATGACGTAAGCGCTAGCATTAACTGCGACCTTTCAACTAAAGGGGGGACATAATCTGAGCTGCGTGTAATAAGACCTTACGACTTATCTCCCTTATAATGAAAGAATTGTCTAGATAAACTGCATTATCACATTAACACGGATAATGCTTAATATGCTGTTTCACACTACTGTTAAATGACAGTATTTAGCGGGACCAGTTCATAAAATGTGGATCATTTCTAGAGTGAGCAACTTCAGTCAATAATCTTTTCGTTGAAAATCATCTATCACGACATTACCTTAAAATCAGTTCGGTCTCGTTGTCGTATATGTGTTATAAACGGACCTTTCTGAAACAATACTGTATAGGAATTATAATTTGTTGGTTCATACATTCGTGTTTTTTAGAATATTGAATATCGTGGTTTACAATTTTCAAGTTTTCGCAATCAAAAATTAAAAAAAAATACAAATTTGATTTTTAGTAGACGCCATGTACATGCTTGACATAAATTGCTCGTACATTTAACATTTAGCAGAAAATAATGTTCAGATTTTTTAGACCTTTTTGTATAGGATCTCTTGCACTACCTAAAATATATTTTTCAGGCGTATTAGGGTTAAAATCAATGTACAGTACACACTTTGACAAAGACTTGGTGATTATCTTAGGGTCCAAGGATTTCATGATTGCCATGACTCTTGTCTCATATTCCATGATACAGCATCATGATGTCTTTTTGCGCTTCCTCGGAATATGCTCCTTTATTCCCAGTTCCATACCACATCGCTGATTTATCCTCATCACTATCCTCAAACATGTCAAAATCACATATTGTATCGAATGAAAATTTCTAGAGACTTTCCTGAAATGATTTTTTGATACGTATTGTCTTGTTATTAGTTACAGGTAGAATAAACCAACGATTGAGCTTATCCAAATAATGAAACAAATTAGATAATCATAATATTTTTCTTCATCTCATTTGTCCTGAAATTAAAACATACATAATAACTGAAATATACTGTGTGTGCACCAATTTAGAATACTTTCAACCACCATCAATACACACATTGATTAAATAATTCTTACAGGAGATAATCATGTATTAGGCAAAGTTAATCCAGCTTCACAAAACTAAATCTTCCTTTGATTGTAAAATAGCGTTTGGATTTAATAAAGCTGCAAAAGTTAGCATACCAAATAAGCTGATTTTATCATTAAAAAGAAGAAACACATTGTTATTCACAGCGCATTTATATTTTACAATCTTTCTGGAGGAAAATAAAATCTTCTGCTTACACATGACACATAGGTTAACAGTAAATTCTATTTATTCTGTCAGCAATTTTGGGTACGTTTATGGTCTTATTGGGTACTTTTTAACAAAGGAAGTACCCAATAAATGTCCTCTGGTGGGGACACCAGTCCGTCAAGTCGGATCCCCGTTTGCACAAACTGTGTATCAAGAGGAACTGAAAATATCTTAATAATGTATTTTTTTCAATGACAATTTGTTGTTACTTCAAATTTATCAAATATTTTGTCCATGAAACTAAGGATAGAGGAATGTGAAGACGATGTTAATAAAATTGTCATTTTTAGTCCCTTACTGCTTACTGGTGACTACCAAAGGGGCAAACAGGTTTGCCTTTTATCTGTTTGTTAATCCGTTTGTCTTTCCGTCCCTAAAACTGTATCCTGAGATCATATAAAGTTCTTGAAAAATTTCTACCAAATTGCTTTATTATAACAACAGTTTTAAATAATTGAAAACGTCAAAATTTGATCTTTTGATTATCTGTTGTATACATGTAATATCCTTATCGACAGGGAAATATGACACATTACGATGATACAGACAAACTCGAAAAGTTCATTCACAATGGCATAATTGGAAGGCCGAGACCCTTCAGAATGTTGCTGACATACTACTAGTAGGGTTTTCACAGGTTGGTGGTTTTTTATTGATTGCAATTATTTGACAAATGTTGAAATAGGTGCTACAAAAGTGTAATTTACTTTGCAAATGAACATTTTACTTGTAACATATATCAAAAATACACACCTGATAACAGTAATATACATAGCAGATTTCTTTCAACTTGTATGCACGTCCAATGCCACAGACAGGTACTTCTAATACTCAGTTGTAATAAAATACAAATAAAACGAATTTTATTACTCTTAAGCTGTATGTACCAAAGTTGAAAGTAATTAGAGAGATATGAACAGATACCGAAACAAAAAATGAAACTATGCAGAGGTATTTAAAATAAATAGCCCCGAATTAAAAATAGAAATAAATAAATAAATAAATTAAAAAACAACAAAAACGGATTCTGCACTCTCAGTGCCTAAAAGGGCGGATGGACCCTTATTAAACCTAAACATGTATGCAAGCGCGCACGCGCTCACGCACGCGAAACAAACAGTCAATACATAAAAAATGAGTATGACGTTCACTTGCACCGACAAATCATAGTTTTAATTTAAGGTAGACCATGACTAATGGGCACTAGAGGAACAACATAGGACAGTTATATGCTCACCTGTCTGCAAAATTTAAATAAAATTTACCATGTGGTTTATGAGTTATGGATATATTTCTGAACTAAAACTTTGCTATTAGAAGTTTTGTTTTCTCAGAAATCAGGAAACTCTAAATAATCTATAATATCATCGTTATAAAAATTGTTTATCTATTGCTCATTGTTAAGAAACAAAAAAAACATTCAGGTAACAAGTTACACGAGCAAAGTGATTGTTTCTAAACATGTATAAAATGTTATCCTACCCCACCCACTTTAAACACTTATTTGACCTTTTCCCTACATAAAAAGCCTTTTTCAAAATATCCCTACAATTTTCCACAATGAGGGACTGTTTTCAAAGTTTGCCTTAATTTTCTTAAAAGTATATTGGTTGATCATGCGAAATATAAAATACCTTTACCGTATAGTCTTTATTTTATTAAACTTTGAAAATATGTGGTATCATATTTGCTATTAAATTTGGCATTTTTGAACAAATAAATACCTACAATAATTATATAACTAAAATCAAATACTTTTTTCTTCCATGAGGGATCTGAGAGATATAATAATAATAAAGAGGAAAGAAGATAGAAAAAGAAAGTTTCCCCTCCTGGGGTTTGAACCCACGCCCCTCAATTTCAATGCAGTTGACAAGTGATCCCAGCCTATTTGAATACTCTTCAAAGTGGAGATAATGCAGTAGCAATGGTTTACCTTAAATACTATGCCGCAAAGTTTTTATCAATCAACTTGCGAACTTCAATACATTGACCCCTCACCGAAAAGAGTTTGATTTCCGCTAGGACTTTTGGATTTTTTTCATATATGGAAGCTTTCAAGCTAGCCATGTACAATGTTATGATCAAAAGTTCCACTCCGGTGTCCGCTTGCACATGAAAATATGCACGAAGGGGTGCCAAACCCCCGTTTTTTATAAGGATCAAGTATAAAATAAAAAGAATGAATAGTCACAGATTTGACATAAAGAATTTCAGTGACCCTGTGTATGCCAGTGGTGTTGCAACACATTTCAACACTACAGACCACAGTGTAGAAGACTTCAGCTTTTTACCTATTGACATTGTTGACAATGACATGGACAGACTCGTCCGTGAAACATCTTGGATTCACAGACTTGATACTGTGTTTCCTTCTGGCATGAACACCAGTCTATTGTTCAAATTGTAAATTTTAGTTGGCAATTTTAAGTATATAGCAACTGTTTTAAACTTTCTCCATGCATTTTTAATGTTTTGTCTTATTATTATTTTACACTTTTCTTCATTATTTTTACTTATTTATATCATTTTTTTTCATAAAAAATTGCATTATTGTATGCAAAGTGTCTATTCTTGTACTTTTTGCTGTTTTTTATTACCTCCCTTTATTTTTGAAAAAATAATTTTTCCCCCTTCTATTTTATGATTTTATTTTACAAATTAGTTTTACAAATTCTCTTATTCATTTATTCTTTTTATTTATTATTATTATTATTGGTGGTGTTATTATTATTATTATTATTTGTGTTATTGATGATGATGATGATGATGATGATGATTATATGTAATGGATAATGTTGTTGTTATTATATTATTATTATTATCTTTTTTATTATTCTAGATAACTTGCTGGCTAATTAAAGTAATGCTTTCTCGCTAATTCCCAGTGAATGTGTATAATTATATAAAATTATATGATATATTTTGACATATAGGTATGTTGGGTTTTATCATTTTTCTCTGCTTTATATTGTAGAAATATAGTTCTATTATTAATACCCGCTGTATCTTTTTGATCCATATCTATTTGTTAATTACTTTACATTCACGTTTTTGCGCAATTTTGTCACGTTGACGTTGGCGTCCTAACGGACGTGACGTCATATATTTTGTACGTTATTCTGATGAAGACAACAGTCGAAACTAGTAAAGATTTTTTTTTTTAAAAATATGTGTTGTTTTGGTGTATTTTAACTGTATAAAAATTACAAAATTCACCAGTAGTACATGTATATTATGTTTATAAGATTTGAAAATTATAACGACTTAACAAAAAAAAAAATACACGTTTAATAGTTGATCGAAGTTATTGTTTAATCCTCAGTTATATTTACTTTTTAAAACACCTCAATTATGACCACTTTGGGGACTGGACCAAAGTTGTCTTAATTGCGGGGTGGTCCTAATTGTGGATATTCTTATCATTGCTTACATACTTTATGACTATGCTCTATTTAAGTCATTTTGTATGACAAACAATATATGTATCTTAACCTACATTAAAATACAATATATGTTATAATATTTAATCAGATGAGAGCAAAACATTTTTCTGAAGAAATTTAATAGGTCTGATTTCAATATTAACTATTATATAATGTACATATTTCACCTATTATATAAGAAATCAATTCTTCACAAAATAAATAAGCTGAAAGCAACATTGAACCACAGTAACTCTAAAATTTACTTTCATACCTTATTTCATACAATAACCTTATTAAAACAGTTTTTGACACCTTGTTATATCAAGTGTCATGCCTAAGAGCATTCAAGCAGATAATAACAACAAATATGTGATCTTGGTAGGTGTTGACTATAAAACAGTGGTCTCAATAGAAAATAAATGATAAATCAAAGAATTGGGACTGAATCTGGTGGTCTTAAATGTGGATAACCGGGGTGGTCTTAATTCTGGAGCATGTAACTATTGACATAAAGAACAGAAAATTCCGTTCTTTAAAAAATGGTCCTAATAGCGGAATGGTCTTAAACCTGAGTTGGTCTTTAGTAGGAATTCTACTGTATTTGCATAATTATTCATCAATATTAACCCTAAATTAATTTGTTTCTTTGCAAATCAGCATTTTATAACAGTTGTTTATGCACCAAAATCATTTTAATGACATATGATCTATAAAGCAATAAAACAAGATCAGAATCACCTGATACTGATTCTGATATTTCCTCCTCTATCTGGAAACCTGAAATTAAATCTCCATGTTACAAGAGCCCATCAAAATAAATAAATAAATAAATAAATAAATAAATAAATAAATAAATAAATAAATAAATAAATAATATATCTTCTGTAGTGATAGACCGTGGAATCATTAATTCCCTTTGTATTTCTAACCATTTATTTTTTGTACAATCTTCATTCAAGAAATACGAAAAATCATACACAAATATTTGACTACTTGCGCTGTCTGTTCCATATTTTGTTGAAAATTATAATTTTAAAAACCAAATAAAAACGTATTCATTTAATTTATAAATACACCTTTTTCGTTTTTCTGAAACCTGTGCAGAATCGTTCACAATGGGGAATATCAGATATAAAAATATAAGAAAGTTTAAACCACTTTGCCAGATTTTATATATTTTATTTGATTTCTAAAACATACATTTCTTTATCAGACAGGCTGATACTCTCAGCGGGAAAAGAATCTTTTAAGGGGTTCTCTCACTGTCCATTGGTTAAATTTAGATTACCAATAATTAAACATTATTTCTGGAGAGGTGGACTGACATATTTGTCAATCACAGTAAGTAAATTCAATTATAATTAAACATTATTTCTGGTGATGTGCAACTAAACATTCTCACTCATGTCTGAAAACGCTTGTTAAATAACTCACATATTTTCCAATTAAGTCAGTGAATTTAATTGTCTATATTTTTAAAAGACTTAAGCTGGTTACAGATGTTAATATATAATTCAATTCAATATTTATTGTATTAAACATTATATACATAGTTATAGCAATTAATGAATGAAATTCAATGGAGAGGTATGAATCATATTTTCTGAATGAATGAAAAGTTTATATAGACTCTTAGCAAAATAGCTTAATATGTATATTTACATATGTTTTGCACAATTTTCGGTTAGTTCACTGAATAAATTTGAAAAATTTTGTATAGTATAGTTGTAACATTTTAAATTCTCTAAATTTTGGACAGATGAGTGTGATATTCAAAACTTAGTATAAGATATTTTTGGTATAGTCTTACTGTCTTCGTAATGACACATGTTCGCGATATATTATCCAATGTTGTATCTATGTTCTTGTTAATGAACCTTTGAACTCACAGTGTTTATTGACAAGTCTTTTAAGCCTTATATATTTACGTAAGAATTATTGACAACCAGTGATGGCAATTCTTCCCTGCTAAATGTCATGCTAATTATCACAATCCCTGTAATGGAAAGGAAAGAATAGTGTTTTGAATTTGAATGTGTCATTTGCGTCAAAAATTGTATTAAGGACGATGATTTTCTTAATTTTGTTGTTAACTTTGACATTATTTTTCTATGCGAAACTTGGCAAAAAGATAATGAGATATACCAAATAGATGAATTTGAATGTGTGACAGTACCAAGGCCTGAAAGTTTGAAGTCAAAAAGGGGTCATGGAGGAATTTGTCTTTTTTACCGAAAACAATTTAAAGAGGGTATCTCAGTGATAGAAACAGATACTAGTGGAGTTATGTGGATTAAACTATGTAAAATGTTCTTTAAATTACAAACTGATATTTATTTATGCTGCTTGTACATACCACCTAGTAATTCCATATATTATACTTTACATGAAGAGGGTTATTTTGAAGTCTTAGAAAAAGGTATTCGTAAATACTCTCAAATAGGTCAAATAGCCGTAATAGGTGATTTAAACTCTAGATGTGGTAGTAAATTAGACTACGTTCAAAGTAGTTCATATTTTGATAAATTTATTTCAACTATTGAACACAGTGATGATTGTGATAACAATCCTAACATTCCCCATAGATTTTCTATGGATACAGTTATCAATACACACGGGAACAGATTATTAGAATTATGTCAAAGTAGCAATATATGTATTATAAATGGTAGGGTCGGTGACGATGCCGGTATTGGTAGTTACACGAACCTTTCACCGAACGGCAATAGCCTGATTGATTATGCATTATGCTCGCACGAGTTGTTCCCCCTTGTTTCAAACTTTATAGTTCACGATTTATACTCTATATCGACACATTGTCCTATTGAAATAGATATAACTGCAAATCCTTGTACAAATTTATGTTCTTGTAATAATAGTTGTTTTTATGATAAAATCGTATGGGATGAAAATAAAACTGATTGTTATAGATCAGCTATTTTATCAGAATTATGTAATATAGATAATATTGTAAGCAATATTGTATCGCAGGAAATCGGTGTTAATGATGGTGTATTTCAAATATCAAATATTCTTTACGACAAAGCATTTAATATTTTTGGTAAGAAGTGTTCAATTGAAAAAAATAAGAAACATGAAAATAAAAGAAAATATAAAAGTCCCTGGTTTAACAATGACTGCGAGGTGGCACGGCGGGAGTTTAGAATAGCCACGGATTTATATTACAAGGATCGGACACTTTCGTTTAGCTTAAAGTCCCGTCGCGCGCATGCGCGGAATCGGATAAAGGTGGACAGAATGAGATGGCGGAACGCGCGGAGTATGAAATATGACAGATTTTCACCGGAGTATGTGGTGTTATTGCAGCTTTGTGAAAAATTATACACATATGAATGTAATGATGCAGTATTATTTTGTGTCGCTAAAGTATTAATATATGAAAATATGCTGATAGAACGCTGCAACGCTTAGTTAAAAAGTACCTAATTTAAAAAATATTCGCCTATTGTTTAGGCATACTCTCTACACTTCGCCGCCCTTTTACTTCAAGCACGAATTATTACCGCGATTCAGAATAAGATAATTATTTTTTACATGGTTTAATGATGGCATTGCAAAAAAATGTTTCTTGATTGCTAAAAAACTTTTAAAGAAATTCATGTTTGAAATGTGTCTTTATTTCTGTGAATTATTTCCAAATGATTTGTACATTTTTTATTTGATTACCTGTATATTAGTATAAATATAGTAAATATTCTACTAATAAGTGTATTAAATATATTTTCAGACCATTCTAGACAAGCATTCCTATAGATGAATTCATTAGACTGGCAAGGAAGAAACTTTTATTGGCATAGAGAACAGCTGTTATTTTTTATTTTGAAACATATTTTTTTCATGGTTATCCTTAACAATTCACGTCATATGATTTATTTATCACATGTTTATTTTTACTTTTTTTTCAGAGAAAGGACTATACAAATTTAGTTGTATATTTTCAATTTCATTTATAAATGTTAATAAAGAAAATAGATTTACATTGTATTTATATATATCCTCTTCAGAATCATTTTCTTACCACATAAATGCCATGGACTGTAGTTAAAGACCGCGCATATACAAAATATACATTCAAATTCTATTTGTTTTTGAAGATTGAGTGTTGCAATTATCACATGTAACCTGGTAATGAAAGTTTGGAAATAAAGTTTTTTAATTATCACTTACCCCCTTCAAAAGTAATTAAACTTGAAAGAAATTTAAGCGATGTTTAAAAAATAATCAACAGTTACTTTTAGTTCGCAAAATACTGACTCAAACTGTAAAGATTTTTATTGTTTTTCTAGCGTTACATTAAAAAGTATCATAAATATCTTTCTACAGGCATTCAAATAAAAAGAATAATTAAAATATACGGATTTAAAATATACGAGTGACATTAAAAAGGCCGGAATCGAGACAGCCACACGAGAGAACTTTACTGTTACGATGATTGTCTACTTTACTGCACCGACATTTGAAAACAGATTTACAAAAAATAATAATGATATAAATGATGAATGAAATTTAAATATTCTATGAATATGGCAATATTGACAATCTCGGCAATATTTTGTACTAAAAAAATGAATAAATTTTCTTCACATGTAAAGGCCGCAATACATTACCCGTAAAACAATTGTGCGTTAATAAATTTGACTACTTAACCCAATAAATCTTAAATATTGCATCTTTGATCATCTGTGAATAACTTACATCGGCTTCTTTTTTATTTTGAAACTGAAAGTATTATGGTACCGTAATAATAAATTTCAAATACCTGCTTTTTATATAAAAAATGTAAATTTACCGCGGATTTCATCCGTGGAATAGCTAATCGATATTATAGGAAAAACAAATCTTCTGAAAACACAATGTTATTAAAAACTAAACGCAATTATTATAAAATTTCAAAAAAGAAAGCACGTGCAAAATACAATATAAATCAAAAGCAAAATCTACAATATTTAGCAAAACATCAACCAAAAAAATTTTGGAAAGAAATACGTAAAATAAAAAATAAAAAATCAACAGCGAGTGACATTAGCAAAGAGGAATTTTTTGAACATTTTAAAACCCTTTTTTCAGTAGACAATGTATTTAGCAATGATGAAACAGAGAATAATTTGGCTGAGGCTTGTTTAGAAGAGAATGTTATTTTACAATTAGATATAGAGTTTACTATCTCAGAAACTGAAAAAGCAATTTCATCATTAAAGTGCGGGAAAAGCGGAGGTGTTGATAATTTAATAAGTGAGATTTTTTTAGAGTGTAAAGATATAATTACACCAACCCTTTGTAAATTGTTCAATTATATGTATATAAATTGTGTTTATCCTGAAACCTGGACAAAAGGAATTATTGTTCCCGTGCCTAAAAAGGGAATCTCTAGTGATGTAAATAATTATAGAGGCATTACTTTAACTAGTGTTTTTTCAAAAATATTTTCAATTATGTTAGATTCTCGCCTACGAGGGTGGGCAGAAAGTAATAATTTGCTGTCCGACTATCAATTTGGTTTTCGTAAAGATAAAAGCACTATAGACTGTATTTTTGCTCTTAAGTCTTAACTCAATTATAAATAAAGTAATAAAAAATGAAAATAAAACATTATACTGTGCATTTATTGATTTTCGTAAAGCTTTTGATGTTGTTTATAGGAATGGTATATGGTTAAAACTAATAAAACACGGAGCGTCTTCTAGAATTGTAAATATGTTAAAAGTCATGTATGAAAATGTTAAAACATGTGTAAGAGTAAATGGCTCCTTAAGTGAATTTTTCGATTGTAACACAGGCGTTAAACAAGGAGAACCATTATCTCCTCTGTTGTTTATATTTTTTATTAATAATATGTATGACTTTTTATACGATGACAATATAGATTTTTTCTCTATTGAAGATTTAAAATTATTTCTTTTATTGTTTGCTGATGATACTGTGTTGTTCTCATATACAAAAGAAGGATTACAAATATTATTAGACAAACTACATTTATATTGTCAAAACTGGGGAATAACTGTTAACCCCGACAAGTCAGTTGTAATGATATGTAAAAAGGGCAATAGGCCTTCAAATGATGTTTTTCTTTACGATAATAAAAATTCTTAATATTGTTAAGAACTTTGTATACTTGGGTGTAACAATTTCCTCAAACGGTAGCTTTAATCAAGCACAAAAATGTTTATCTGAGCAAGCCTACAAGGCTTTATATGCACTCAACTCGCTTTTTGATAACTTGTCATTGAATGTTTCTGAAAAAATTAAACTGTTTGATTCTATGATAATGCCTATTCTTAACAATGGGTCTGAAATATGGGGCTTTCATAATTCACCAGATATTGAGCGAGTTCATAAAAAGTTTATGAAGCAAGTTTTAGGTGTTAGACAACAAACATGTAATGCTACCGTATATGGTGAATTAGGTAGAGTTCCCCTTCTTGTTTTACGTAAGATTAGTATTGTAAAGTTTTGGTTTAGAAACTGCTAAGAATCCAGATTCATTTTTGTATAAACTTATGATGATGACAGATAATAACAATCAGTTTGTTAATAAATGGACCAATGATGTAAAATGTCTCCTTCAAGACTTAGGCTTTTCTTACTTATTTGATAACCCACATTCTATTTTTCTTAAAGTCTATTATCCAACGTACATATGATCAATATTATCAACAATGGTTTTCTGAAATTAATAATTCTAGCAAAACTTGATACGTATAGTTTAATTAAAGCACGTTTGGGAAAAGAGAAGTATCTTGATTGTATTATAAATAATAAATATAGAATAGCCCTTTCACGTTTTAGATGTTCTGCTCATAAATTAATGATTGAAGAAGGAAGATTTAGAAATATTGAAAGAAATCAACGATTTTGTTTAAAATGCAATATGAATGTAGTGGAAACGGAAATATCATTTTTTAATTGCTTGTCCGTATTACATTGATCTACGAAGAGAATATTTACCTAAATACTACTGCTCTTAGCCAAATGTACACAAATTTAAAATGTTAATGAATAACTCACAACAGAATGTTATAAAGAAATTATCTCAATTTATTTACTATGCAACGTTAGCTAGAGAAACAACTGGTAGCTAATTCAAACTAATTTCAAACATTAATTATTATAGTCTTAATATTTATTTCATGACTGCGATATTATATATGTAATATTACTTTTCTCGTATTTAGATGTTTTATGCATTTGTTAATATGTTTATATGTTTATATGTATGTATACACGCCATTATTGTTTATGGCAATAGACATTATGTTTGTGCCTTAATAAAATCTTGAACCCTTTATCGTATTGGACCAGTGCTTTGCATATATACACGCGTTTTCTTTTCAAGCAATAGCGTGAATAACAGTTACATTAAAATTTTGTTCAGAAAAAAATGACATAAATTACAGTGTACTGTGTGAAAACAAGGGATTTAACCTAAAATAACAACTTTGAATGTAATGCGTTGTATAAGGACATACAAGTTAACGCCCTTTTAGAAATTAAAAAAAAATCAATATTATACAAAGCTCGCTTTGTGTCGTGTCGAGATATTTTATCCACTTTTTTTAAAATGCTTAATGATTATCCAAATTTACTGTAATTTATGTAGTAACTTTTTTTTTCTTAATTTCAAAGTCGTTGATTAACTGCCGTCTATTTTCTACTCTGAACAAGGCCATACGAGTAATCTACCTTCCTTAGAAAAAATAAAATCTTCATTTATGTTTTCCCATTTTGTAATTAGTGAGAATTTAGAAGTTTTAAAGTGATATTATGCCTATCTACATTTAAATGCTTAATGAACAGGTAAAAATAAAAATAACTTGACATTTTGCTATAATTGTGTTCAGTTTTATATTTTACAATGAAAAAATAAACAATAATCGTGACCAACAGAAATGTCTATAAATATTATTCAGACTATATCGATAACTTTACTTTTTAAATATTTAATATCACTGTATTTGACTTACAAAATATTAACTTAAAAAGTAAAATGATATTTCTACATCTCGTGAACAAAGTCTTTAATAATAGCAACACTCTTCAGATTTTCAGGTTTTATATGATTCAACTCCTTGAAAAATTCTGCATCTTAATATTAACATAAAAAGTGTTTTCATGATTAGAAAATTAATAATCGGATGAAAACTGTGTTTTTCTCATTTATTTTAATAAATTGGATTAAATTTCCATTTAAAATACCTGAAATTTCTACTAATCTTGCAAACAAAAGATGCTAAAATAGTTTTAAATAATTATTGGACTTAAGTGTTAACAGCAGTCTGCGATAACGGCTTCTAATCATTCGTCCATGGATATGGAGGATTTCGAAGGATTTTCAAACAATGACTTATCTGTTAACTTAACAGTTAAAATCTGTTTTATTTTTTTACCCAACAATTTCAAACTTTTAAACATTTACCAAAAATCAAAAAATCAAAAAAGCTTTAAAATTTTAAAATCCATGTATCAAAAAAACCCTTTCAAAGGAATTATTTTTAGAACATTTTTTCAACAATCCCCATTCAAAAAGCTTCAAAAAACGTTAAAAAAACAAAAAATAACAGGTAATTTTAAAATTAAATAAAATAAATTGAAAAAAACGTACCTATATCACACAAGAAAAATTTTTATTTAAAGTAAAAAAAAAGACAATGGAAAAGCTATTCCCGAAATGGGTTCCCGGGATGGGTTGGGCATATCCCCGACAAAAAAAAGGACTTAAAAAAATCCTGAAATTTAAAAAAAACAACAAAAATCAACCAAACTCCAAAAAATCCCCAAAAAACCTTTTGAAAAAGGGGTCAAAACAGCACCATGCCTTCCCGGGCCTCAAATCTCAATCATAGTCCCACTCTGACACCTTTTAAAAACCTCCCAAAAACAAAATAAAATTGGGATTTTAAGTACTGTTTTAGGGCAATTTTGGGCCCTCCTTAAAAGTGGGGGGGTTAAAATTGGAAAGATTTAAAAAGGCTGGAAAAATGAGGGAAAAAAGGGGGACAAAAAAATTTTTACCGGAATTTTAAAAGACAACAACTATTTTTGGCCAAAAAATGGGAAAAAACCCGAAAAAAAAGCTTCACAAAAAATTTGGGGGAGGCAAAAAAAAACACCATGGGAAAAATAGAAAAATGCAAAAAGTAGTGAACAAAAACGCTAAAAATCCATCCATCTTTCTCTAATAAAATAAACCAAAAAAATCCCCTTCCAAAGAAAATTTTAATAAAAAAAGGGGCCAAATAAAAGAAAAAAATCAAAAACAAAGGGATGTAAGAAATCTACAGGAAAGGCCCAAAGAATTTTATTGATGCTTGGGAAATAATTCTATTTCTTGAAAAAACCCCCTGATTGATTTTTTTCAAAAAAAAGCGGGCAAAACAAAAACATTTTATTTTTAGGGGATTTTAAACCTTTTTTTTGTTTGGGGTTTTCGTCAAAAATCGACACAGTATAGGGGCATATCGGGGACATTCCACGAAGACCCGGGTTTCCCTTCCCTGCATATTGCAAAAACACTTAAATTTTGCTGAAAAAAAAATTTAAAAACAACCCAAACATCAGAATGAAAATTGGGGAACAAAAGAAAAAAGAAACCAATTTTAAAAAAAAAGAAACAACATTTAAATCATCAGCAAGGGAAAAAAAAAAACCTTTAAAAAAGAAAATAAAAACTCCCTCATAAAAAAAAGCTCTCAGCCCAAACATGAAATAAAAAATTGACCCTTAATTTCCCAAAATTTATAATTTAAGAAAAAAATTTAGCAAACTTAGAAATAAATTTTAACCAGTCATAAAGAAAGAGAAAATACCGAAAAATTTCTTTAAATCAAATCTAATAAATTTAAAAGACCTATTTCCCGGGGAACATTAATCATCTATCAAAAGAAAACTTTAAAAACCCCCCAACCCCTTTGGTTAAATACTGTACAGAAAGAGACACAAAAATGGGGCCCGGGAAGACATATCCCTTTTTCAACAAGAGATTTATTTCTTAGGAAAAAATCTTAAAAAAAGCCAAACTACTTAACAGCAATAAGATATGAGACTTATGATGCTGATCATTCAATGCCAACATAAAACCAAAACTCTAAAACCAATCAGGAAACAGATAATGGAGAAAATAATAAGAAACACAAGAGAATAGGCAAAGTCCTTATCATTGTAGACTCTGTCACAAAAGGTCTCAATAGACAAAAAATGAATACAATTAATGTGTCTGTAAATATCAAATTAAATCATGGTTCTACAGTCAAATATATATCCATTACCTCTACTCTAAATTTAATCAGATGAAAATTTTATTATATTACCACTGAAATTGATTTACTTTGCTTATGCTAAACATTTTTAGATAGTTATTTTGAAGACAATGAATTCCAACAAAATAATTACAACCTGTTTCAATGAGACAGAGTAATGAAGGAGACTTAGGTGTATATGTAAATTGTAAATATCATAGTGCTCAAAGATATGACCTTGATAGTGACATGCTTGAAGCCATCTGGCTTGAAATAAAGAGCTCCATGCAAAAGTCATTCTTATTTGGATATATCTACAGACCTCCTTCTTCAAATTGTGCCTGGAATCAGGAATTTGAACAAATTTTTGAGCAGTTATATTAAAAAAAAAACCAAAGATGTTATCATAACTGGTGGCTTTAATTATAACATGAGTAATTTAGATTCAAATTCTACTTGACTGATTTGGTTGAGGAATCCATCAAAGTCACCCATCAAACTTCTTCTATCATTGACAATGTCTATACAAACATGCCATGTAACACTGTTGAAATATGTGTTTCCCACATTCTTCTTAGTAACCATTATCCAATCTGCTTCACACGAAAACTTTCATCACAAAAGGACTCAGGACCTACACATAATACGCGGAAAGTCCGAGCGGGGCCGAAGGCCCCGCGAGGGCTGTAGCGCTCTTAGATAACATGTATGACGCGTATCATTCAAATGAAATCAAATCAAAAGTAAATGCAAATTTCAAAAAAAAATATATACTATACCTTATGAGCTGTGAAAAAATCCTTAGTTAACTGGGCGCCGCCATTTTGAAATCCTTTTCAGCTAAATATAGATATCACAGCGCTTTTACTGAGCGTCTATTGCTAGCAGACGCATGCTTAATAACACTTTCGGTGAAAGAATGATGTACAAAATCAGAAAATAAACATTCTTTTCATTCATAAGAATTATAGTAACGATGATAAATGTAAAAAGTTACTTTTAAATCCTTTTTGATAACTTAGCACATTAAAAATAACGTAAAAACAACATATGTGATTAGAGATTAACAGAAAATGGCGGACGGGATTTTCCAAACACCGACGCATGCACAGTGGTCCCTCTTCCGATGATAGATTGAACACCACCAATTTATTCGTTTCTGTTTACGGTACAAAATACCTACATTTACTTATTAACGAATTGCATGATAGATCTATCTGGTTAACATGTACACTAAACATGTAATGCTTAAATCATAAATCATAAGAGCTTTCCGCGTTATAGGTAGCACCTAATTTCATATTATAATCAGATACAGAAATGTTAAAAACTTTGATGAACTAAATTTTATCAATTCTCTAACAGCACAGCCATGGTCTGTAATTAATATTTTTGATAACATAGATGATTCACTTGAGTTCTTTCTCAACCTGTATAATAATTAACTAAATTTCAAATGCTCCTTTAAAACAAAAAAGGGTAAAAACATGCAAATCTACCAGACTGGTTTATTACTGAAATATCCAAGGCTATGTAGAATAGAGACCATGCCAAAAGGTCTAATAATGAAGATTCCTTTAAATTCTGGAGAAATAAAACTAAATCACTTATAGCAGAAACTAAAAAGTCATTTTATTCTTATTCAATAAATAATAATCCCAACAATAATAATCCCAACAATCCTTAAAAGCTATGGAAAAATTAAAAAGACATTCCAGGTAAATAATCCAAACAATCTTTATTGTTGACAAATCACGATGCACAAATTATTGCTGAGTATTTCAATGGTATTTTTTGCTACAATATTAAAATCAACGCACTGAATGTACTGATGGGGAGGCTATGAGAGAATGTTTCAGACTTATAGTTTCTTTTCTTTTTGCTTAAAATATGCTACCAAAATAAAAAGATATGCACATTGCGCTATTTATCCTTACTGTTGTGTTCAACCATTCATATATACGGTTAATGTGGTTGACTATTCATTTTGTTAATATTCCAGAACATTTAATTGAGGTCTACATTCGGACTGTTAATCATGCAAATTTTGAAAAACCTAAACTGTCAATAATAAATGACATACCAGCAAGTATGACGACTGTTCATTATCAGATAACAATAACATTTTACAACTGACGGTTCCTTATCAAAATATTCTAGGACTGTTCATCATAAATACTTTATGTCATTTTAATATTATTGAATGATAATAACAACTGCAAGTGATGCAACATTTTTATTGAACATAAAAATTATACACGTTTAGATGTACCATAATTGAGATCAATAAGATACTGTCTTGTGATGAGTATTAATATTCATGCTCTACGGACAGAAGGTTGTCTTCTCCAGAAGCAAATCTCGAATAAAATCACGTTTCAGAAAATTAATCCCATTTCATTACTGACGGCGTCGGATAATATTTAAGCTAAATATTTCTTGAAAAAATATATCTCTGCAAAGCTTATTCAAAACTGAATCAACCTAAGTGAAAATTGATCAGGAAGTTATATCTTCTTTTTTTACCGCCAACACTCAACCAACTTATGGTAGTTAATCGATAGATTCTACGTGTATTTTTAAACCTCACTAGCTTGAAATATATACTGCGGAAAATCTGTTGTTAACAGGGTGTGCGGTTATTACGTAGGGTTTTCCCTGTCGACCATTTCCCGCAAATAGATGAGAACATCGAAGCCGTCAGTGCTATGAATGGTGTTATAAATGGCGTGTTTTGGAAGTTTTTGTTGAAACTTCTCCAAATACCTCCAGAGGCGTGCACGTCGCGGAGAAGGCACACGGAAGGTCATAGTCAAGTCATCATAAGTACCAGAGGTGATTGGTTGACCTGTCGTGACTTACTCTGGAGGTTTGGCGCTAATAGATGCCGTTTTTGTTGTCGTCAGTCAGAAAGTTTGATGCCTTGACGGTATTGTCGTCTCCTTTACCACCAAAGAACGAAGAATGGGCTTCCAGGAAGAATCTGCTTGAAAAAGACGTCCCAGATGCTATAATCTCGGACATATGGTTATTCCGGCGCCGAGTATAAATAAACTTAAAACACACACACTTTTGTTGAAAACAAAACAACAACACATTTTCTGTAGTAATTTTTCAAGTGTTGTAAAATGAATAAGAAATTCCTCTTATGCCGCCCATTATTTTTAGAACACAACCATAAAAGTTCTTTTTTTTATTTTTCAAATAAACATTAATCACTTCAGCGCGCGCAAATACCGGTTTCAAATTAAAGCTTCGTGTCTACACCTATTCAAGTTTCTTACATGTCACATTTAGATAAGCTAAATAAACGGCCCTTTCAACATTTTTTCAGGCACAATTTTTACTGAAATGTCTCATTAAGATAGCCCAGGATTTATACCTTTGTCTTTGCAAGACTATCATGTTTCTGTAAAATATGTGAAAAGAAGCGAGAAAATGATGCAATTAGCTAAAACAGAATGGAGTAAATGCGTTCATTCTTTTTTAAAATTGAAAAAATGTGACAAAAATTTATTTTGTTTGATGAAACTTATTCACTAAATGAACAAGATCATTTTAAATCCATTTTGACTCTACTTGTTTATTTTTTTACAATGTATTTATTTTTATTTATTTATTTATTTATTTGCTCTTCTGTGTATCAGCGTATTGATTTGTTCCTTTGACCAAGACATTGTAATCATTAACTGAAATTCAAAGGACATGTACACTGAATCACAACAAAAAGTCAGAAAATAATAAAAAAACAACACTATCACACCTTCGGGGCACATGTTTTGTGTCAAACCGGTGTTATCAGTGTCTTGACAGCCAAAAACTTGTAGAAAAATAGAACGTGTTCTAACTTTCTTGCAAGGAATTATCTTCTTGGATGTCACATAATTTCTCTTTAAAACTCATTCAAGTAGGGTGTCTACACTATCCAATACAAGAGAATATGATACTTGCATTCAAGACTTGGATAGGTGTAGACGGGCACAAGATATGTTAATGACTTCCCGATGCTCGACTGTAAGTAATTTGTATATGTATGCGGTTTGTTTTTTTTGTTTTTGTTTTTTTGTTTTTGTTTTTTAATTAAAGCTTCTTATTCTTTAATATTTTTTATGTATCTCATAATCTGTATTGAAAATTTGAATTTTATTACACATGGACTATCAAATTATGATGTATGCCCTAGAATTGAATAAACTTTCTAATTACACAATACGGGGTCATACTGATCTTTGCGTCTTTCTCTGAAATAATTATTTCCTTGTGTCAATTAACTGTTCACTTTACTTCCGATTTTGTTGTACGGAAACACATGTTTCTATTTGTGTTTTCTAATCAATTCGAATATATAATCAGTTTAATGGGATCACCACCGGGTAAACGACTACTAGGGACTTTGGTCATGTTTTTTACCACAAATATTTGAATGTTTCTATTGGGATTAAAATGAGCATAGTTAACTAAACAACTGTTTGTATAAATTCCTGACCTGTCTCATTCTAATTATGAGATTAGTGAATATATAAGACTTTCACTACAAAATATATCTAAACAAAAGAGCACATGTTTAAATTTATTCCTATACAAATAAAAGATCAGAGTAGGGATCTGTCAATTGCCAAAGATACTTTTATGTTAGAAGTTTGATTAATGAATTATGTAAGATGAAAATATAAGTATTGCTTTTTTATTTTGCTAATGTAAAATGTAATATTGTGCTGGAATTTTGTCGGAGGTCCTTAGGGGTTTGTAGTTAAATAGTTTTTTTTTTTCGGCGATAATGGTTTAAAGAATATAATGTTTTCAAACTATATGTTCATCACCATCAGTGAATTTTTAGTTAAATGTATGCAAAATATTTACTAAACAGCTATATGATTAAGCGGTTTATGAGCGTTTTCCGCGTACAGCCTCCTGGGGTGTACAAATAAGTTAGTTTTCCTTAGTTATCACGCAAGCATGATCCATGTCTCTGATGTAAGCGACAGTTTACAATTATTTGTCTTTAAAAAATATTAAGGACTATTAATAGTTTATAACAACAAAAGAACATGCATGATATTGAGAATACGGTGTTGCAACGTTCTAGTTAATGACCCGTCATAAACAGTTGGTCGCTGCGTAGTAATTGGAAAATTGTTATCAAAAATAATAAAGAATAATTGCCACTGAATTAAAGCATTTACTTATAAATTTTCATTTGTGCTTTTTGTTAAAAAAATATTGATAAAGTTATTATTTTGAAGGGTTTTCATACCAGAACTATTTATTACAGACGTACGTATGCCTAAACCTGATTACCGCGGCAGTATGACGTCACGGAGTAGTGATTTAAACAAAAATCAAGAATTTTTCAGAGAATTATTATCTTTACAAATTGCAGATATGAAATTAAAGAATGAAAATATTTTCATATTGTTAATGTCTGTGATGAGTGATGAGTCAGCTTAGAAAAAATCAAGGTACTATTTTTTGACCTGATTACCGCGGCAGTATGACGTCACGGAGTAGTGATTTAAACAAAAATCAAGAATTTTTCAGAGAATTATTATCTTTACAAATTGCAGATATGAAATTAAAGAATGAAAATATTTTCATATTGTTAATGTCTGTGATGAGTGATGAGTCAGCTTAGAAAAAATCAAGGTACTATTTTTTGACCTGATTACCGCGGCAGTAAGATTTGACAGACAGTTATTAACATTGGGTCGGCATAGCCTCCCCAAAAACTCCTGAAAATTGCTCTCTACTTTCATAGGAAGACAAAACAACAATTCAGGAGGTCACCACTGAACACAATAGTGCAACTTCTTCCTTTCAGATTCCACAAATACAAGAAGAATTTGTCATCAAGCAACTCAAATCAGCTGACTCAAATAAAGCAATAGGTTTATAATATAATAATAATAATAATAAAATCTTTATTTATAGAAGGTAATATACAAAGTTTACACAGTAAGAAGTATACTTATTTTCAGTATGGCCTTCTGATTTAACAAAAACAAAGAATAAAAAGGTAGATCTATACAAAATTTAAAATCTTTTTGTATAAACAAAAAACAATATATATATATATAGATAGATTTTTAGATATTTTTTTTTATTCGTCCGACTGACACTCGTATTAACTATAGTAATTGTAGATAAACTCGTAGTGATTTATAAAAAAAGGAGAAAAAAGAATCGTATCAGCATTTACAACAATTAAAATATAAATTGGTAAATTTTCATCATGTATCTAACTGTAGACTTAGAAAATAAATTTTACAGGTGTTTTTGAAGGATTGTAAAGTCGAACATTGTTTGATAGTACTAGGTAATTTATTCCAAACATCAATGCTGAAATAAGAAAAAGAATCCTTTAAATACTTTGTATGAGGTATACTTTTCAGAACAAGATCTTTATGCGCGATTGAGCGTAAATTGTGTAATTTATTGTGAGAGAAACTAAAAATTTCACTCATATATAACGGTGCCAGATTGTTTAAAGATTTATACACCATAATTGCTGTGTGGTATTTCACTCTAAAATTGAATTTCAGCCATTTAAGTTTATTAAAAAGATCTAATGTTGGTGAACGTATTGGTCTATTAAGTATAATTTTTGCAGCTCTTTTTTGAATTGAGTTTACTTGATAGATGTATGAGTATGTGTCCTTTCCCCATACCGTACAACAGTAGTCAAGCACAGGAAGGATGTACGCTGTTTGGATGATATAGGAGCAAAGATTGGAAAAAAAATCTCAGCTGAAGTAATAGCAAAACCACTCACACAAATATTTAACAAAGCATTTCAACATCTACATTTACCCTTCACTTATCAAAAAAGCAAAGAAAATACCAATCTTCAAAAAAAGGAATAAATCTGATACAAATTACTATCGCCCAAATTCAATTCTCCCAGTTCTTTCTAAAGTACTAGTAAAGCATGTCAGTAAACACCTTAAAAACTTTCTTAAAACACATGCATTATTGCATTAGACTCAGTCAAGTTTCCGCTCACATCATTCATTCGAAACAACAATATCATATGTGGATCATAGATTATCATAGAACTGTCAAATTGAACTGCTGATTAAAAAATGCAATACATTACTGTATCTACTCCTTCGTATAAAACATTACCTAACCAAACAAATAAGAATATAATTCTATAATACATACATACTGCTGCTGTATCTGGGGAAATTGCAATGATGAATTACTGAACAGCATATACAAATTTCAAAAGAGAGTTGCCCGTATTATACTTGACAAAGACATTGATACACCCTCAGAAATATAGTTTCATGAATTGATTTGGCTAAAAATACATGACCGTAAACATTATAAAAATGCAATGCTTGTTTAAAAATCCCTTAACAATCTATTGCCACATTGCATGTCTGATTTATTTTCTCATACAAATCACACAACACTTAGATCACACACTAAACAGAAACGACATACGCCCAAACCTAGATTAGAATTTTGCAGAAAAGCCCTTGCATGCTCTGGGCCTAAAATCTGGAATAAATTGCCATTATATATTAGGCAATCACACTTGCAATATTCAAAAATGGTGGTTCTCTGGTGGGAACCTCTGCTTTGATGCTATGTAAATAGTTGTTTTTATATTGGTTTGAATTATGATGATGTTTGTTTTATAAAAAGCTTATTTTCAATTTGGATTGAAATTCCCCTTATAATATCAGTGAAGGTTATGAAACCATCTAACAAGAGGACATTTTTTTCGGTCATCTATTGATTTTATTCTATTGCGACAATGACTTTATGTAAGTAACACACTTTGATTTAAGTGTTTCTTTACTTGGAGAGATTTTATTTAAAAGCGAATGATTTTTTAAATTTTATTTTAACCTTGTAGATGAACTGTTATACAACTGATATACGAGTTATGATCAAAGAGTTCTCGGCCCGATATACATCTAGCCACTACAGTCAGGGGGTCGAACGTATAGCGGGGCGATACTCCTTTAAGCGAGGTGATTTCATGCGATACGCCCTAATGGCGGATTTACCCGTGTAAACACACGTCAGAGTGAGTGTTTTTTTATTAAGTATTTCATAAATTTTCGATTACAATTGCATATTTTGTATTGAGGATGTGAAGATAGGACCGACACACATTTCATCAAAATTACAGAGGCCTTAATTCATAATTAAAAAAGTTATTGAAGGTAAACTGACGGCAACTAATTTTGGGTCGGTGAATAAAATTGCTTAATGCAAGATTTATATTAATATAGTTAATTTCTTTTTCTTCTTTATTCTATAAGAGTAATCATAATTGAGTTGCATAGCAAGTACCTTTGTGCTCCGATATACATAGACGCTTACTGGTCAAAATATTTAAGTGTACGCTGGATTTTGGTGCGATAAAATAACTGTACGCTGTTAAAGGTTCGATATTTTTCATTATCACATCTGCTGTACATGTTTTCCTATGATTATACTAAGATATCTACCATATATGTGCCCGTTTCCGGAATTCTGAAATCTTCTTCTTTCCTTAAAGATTTACTTGAAATAAAAGTTTTGTATAACCATCTATATAAGTGTTTGAACTTAATTTGAATAATTAATAATAATTATCCTGTGATAATTAGGAGTTGGAAAAAAGTAACCTTTACTCTAAGATCTTAGATAAAAAGTAGGAATTTGACCAAAATATGTAAGAATGAATTTAAGAAACAAATTAAAAAAAATCTTGTATAAATTAACTCACTTTCAAAGCAGAACATTTCAGAAAAATAGCTGTTTATATGTGATATAAGGGCTGTTTTACTTCATGGGGTTCTAAGATCTTTTGTACATGCTGCTGTTAAACTGATATTTTTTTCATATTATAAATAGAATTGAACATTTCAAACAACCTATAAAATACAGTGAAAGTACATTTCACTGCTGTTTTAGAGATAGAGACTGAGAACCAGGTGGTAAAAATCTGTAGGTGGTAAAATTCCTTTCTAAAATGTTGCTTAGAACAGGCTATTTTTGTAGTGCACATAATTGTGGCTTGTCAGGAAAAAACACAAAACTACAATTTCAAAATTCAGTCAGTCCTTGGACACCAAACAGCTCAGTGTCTTTCTTAGGAACAGCTGATGCTCACATGTGCAAATACACAGTTGTAAATGTTGCAGAGCAATTAAAACATTACAAATTGATTAACAAACAAAACTACTGCCAAATAGTTAAAGTACCACAAGTACAAATGCTGACACATATGCAAATAAACAAAAAGCTATTGAGTATATAATATTAGATTGAGTCACACTGCTTATGGAGTAGTATATAAATAACATGTGGGTTTTTGGGTTACAGTTAAAATATCATCCCAAGGAAAAAACTGTTAGCCAAGGTGTTAGCCGAGGGAAACCGTATTTTTAGGAGTAGTATATAAATAACATGTGGGTTTTTGGGTTACAGTTAAAATATCATCCCAAGGAAAATACTGTTAGCCAAGGTGTTAGCCGAGGGAAACCGTATTTTTTAAAGGGTTGATATTTTTAGTGTTACTCACAAACGCTTGTGTGTTATTTATTTTATTTCCCGAACAGATACTGTAATCTATAATACTTTTATTTACATAAAAAAAACACTTGCCCAGATTTTATACTGTTAAAAAGTGCTGTTGGCCTGTAACAGTACAAATCTTTTGGTACACTTGCTTTAACAATAAGAGTAACTCCTAGTGGAAATGAATATTTACAAAAAAATGAGGGGTAATGCTATACATTAAATGTTGCAGAGAAAGCCTAGTTTTAAAAGTAAAACTACTGGCAGATATGTTAAATCACTAAAAGTATGAATGATTTCATAAGCAAATACACAAAGCTGTTTGGTATACACTGGTTATGGAGTAGTATAGTTATATATTCAAAGCGACAGAGCTAATGACAAACATCAGAATTACTAAAATACAATGATGTGCTCTGTATATAATATATAACATCCAATCCATAGAGGAAATCAAACCAGTATTTTTTTTTTATAAATTTCAAGTTCCATTGCAAAAAAAATAAATGGAAGAAACAAAACGAATATTATTGTGTCTATTTATCATTTGATAGAATTTCAAATTCTTATCTCATTTTAATGATTAACCTTTGTGAGAAAAGAATATTTAAATTAACTATATCATAGTATAATACATTATTGACACTGTTGTTTTAATTGACACTGTGGTTTACATATGATTAACATACAAACTCAAAACTTGATATTTCATCAAAATTGAATAAGAAAGTACTGTAATGAGGAAGTTGCTAAAGAAAAACATACCAACATTTGTGCGTACAGTGGTTTATCGGACCAAATATTAGGCGTACAGTGAGAAAACTGGAAATATTTTATATATTTTCGGATAGATATGGAAAACTACTTTTGTATATCGTTTTGTTTTCAAAAATAAACATGTTGGGACTTAAGCTAATCGAATATCTCGTTTTAAAACAACTGATACATTATTCGTTTGCATGTGCATATCAGTTTGACGGTTGAATTTGCAGCAACAAATACCTCAATAACTTCCTCAATTCCAAAAAATTTAGTATTTTATTTTGACAATCATGCACAATTATAAGTTCTGATCAGCATGCACAATGCTATTCTTCAAAAAATTACAATAGACAACAAATATTTGGGAAAAAACATGCTCATACCCACTTTCATTTTCGCTTCCGTTCGCCATTAGGGCGTATCGCATGAATTGACCTCGCTTAAAGGAGTATCGCACCGCTATACGTTCGACCCCCTGACAGTGACATTTACCCACGAAACGTCGAAACCGATATCTTATTGAAGATTACTGACCGAGTTACACGCGGTTTAACACAGATTAAGTAAAGTAAAACACACTTTGATCAGTAGAGGGGTGTGTCATTTAGACCAAAATGGAGAAAGTTGAAATCAGAGCCATCATTAAGTACCTCTGTAAGAAAGGGACTCCTTCCCAAGGAAATCCATGAAGACTTCATGGATACACTTGGGAAGGAGTCCCCTTCCTATAGCACTTTGAGCAAGGTCATACTATAAACGGTACGTACTATGCAGACGAATTGAGACGTCTGCGTCAAGAAATCGCGCGTAAAAGGAGGGGCAAACTGACTCAAAGCGTTCTGCTCCTGCACGACAATGCGCCAGGTCACACATCCAAATTTGCGATTGTTGCTGCAACTGATTTCGGCTTTAAAATTCTTCCCCATCTCCCATATTCTCCAGACATGGCCCACTCTGACTTCTACCTGTTTCCGAAACTGAAAACCAAGCTTTGTGGACCAAAATAAAGAGTTTTATTTTGAAAGGTTAAACAAGTTGGAGCACAGGTGGGCAAAGTGCATTAATGTAGAGGGCGATTATATTGAAAAGTAAGACCATTAGTTTGGGTTCTCTGACTACCGGAAGTACATCGGACCGAGAACTCAATCCTCGTATGTTTATACCTTTACTGAAGATTTACTATTGTTTATATCTTACATTTATCTTCATATGTACTAGTAAGAGAATGAGTACTCAACTTTTATAAAATTGTACATTTAATTAAGACGTAAACAATAAGAGAGTAAAGTTTCTTTTAAATGCACGGTGATCAGTTTTCTTGTTTTAAATTACACAAACTGTAGGTAATAATGCTACATTAATTCATGAAATTCACAATACGTTGTATCTTTAAATCACATTACAAAATCCTTTTTATATAAATGATATTGTTCCATATTTTCAGAATTAAAACACACGTATTTTAGCAGGTATATAAAGTATAGATCTTGGCAGTCAAATGAAATAAGACTATGCATTGTTTAAATCTTACAACTCACATAACATTCGACAAGAAACAAAAGATTCGACTTCGGGATCTCTCACTAGTCATGCACAATTATTATTATTATGAAAATGTGAGGCACGATAATTGGTATTTAGTATGACAAAATATTTGAATTCAGTATTTTAATTATCTAGTTTGCATTTCAGAGAGTCTTTATTCTAACGCTTTGATTAAATTTTCTGTCAGTCTATATAAAAGATGCATCTTACTGGAAGATAATAGATAAATCACTGAATTTAATCATTAATTTAAAATCATTTAATCATCTTGTAAAATTAAATTAGCCACAGGTAATACAACAGTCCAAATAAAATACCGACTTGTACCACAGTCTGTTTAAGCTATGGGTGTAATGAAGTGCTTGATCAATTGTATTATTGGCAACTCTATACATGTCTTTTTAAAGGCATAATAATAGATTACAATTTGTGCTAAATTAACAATGTATAAGATTTTTAATTTTGATAGGTGCAAACTTAACTATCCCGTTACGCCTAAATTGTTTATGGATAATAAACAATAGCACTGAAACAAATTAAAAGGCGTTCAAGGGCATCGCCAGTATACATGTAATATAAATCTTTAAAAAAATGACATGGAGTTAAATAAATAAGGAGAGTACTAAATTCCTCTCATTACATATATTGAATTGAATATATACTTTTACGGGATAGTTATTCAAATTAAAAGAAAGAAATTAAAACTAAGACAACTATTAAATGCTTTTGGATTAAAAAGTGTTAGTGTTTGTGAAAATTGTTTCTTAAAATGAGCGGTAGACGACAACTAAAACGGATTGACGAAGAAGATGAATATGCACTGAAGGTACAGCTATTTAAGCATCATGTTTTAAAACTAACTTATTCTACAAAATTCCATATAAGTACTAAGCATTAAATCTGAAACAGTTTTTTTCTCCTCGGTAAAAGCTAGCTACAACAGATTAGAGCCATCATTTTACCAGTCACTTCAATTTGTTACACAAATGAGCATGGTCACACACTTTTTCTATGGAAAAGTTGGGGTTTTCGTATGCCAGCTTTTTGAGCTCATATTTCTACAAAGAATGAATAACTCTAGCCTAAAAGTTCTGAAGGCATATTCAATCAATCTCCTGGTAATTAGCAGATTCAATTAGAAGCAATTAAATGTCATGTATCAAAATTACAAACCAAAGTCTTTTAAAACTGTTGAAAATGTTCTGGTTTTGGAAATGATAAAGTTTATAATACACGATATTATGATACATTTTTATCCCTTGCGTTTTACAGGTCTGTTTTTTTATATTCCGTCCCCGGTTTAACTGAATATCAAATTTTAAGAATTAGGTATGTGCTTTCATTGAAAACACCAAAGAAGGAAACATATTATTTAGAAACTACGGACCACAATTAGTTTTAAGTTTGTTTTATTTCAATAAGAATTACACCTTGAAAATCAACATCTACATCAGCACTTTTTGTTTGTTTGAATCGGGAATAAAAAATTTGATACATAAATCAACCTTTTAGAATGATTAATCATAAGAATAAACGTAAACACATAATTTGTGGGTTTATGTGCAAATACAAGGAATGTCAAGCGAAACACTTTATAATTATTTCTGTACATCCTACATTCTACAACATTCGGATAGTATTACCATTATTGTTAACATTAATTCTTTATCAAATAAAATATGTGTATTCGTGTAATTAACTTTTTTTGCAGTACTACATGCCATACCCTCTACATGTAGCAGCTAAGAAAGGTGATATAGAAGCAATAGAATTTCTTTCAAGGCGAAAACATGTCAACTCCTACAACGAGGTAATGTATAAATGACGTGCCTGAAATAATGCACGGAAGGGCACCTGAGGTCTTCCTCCACCAGTAAAGCTGGAACGTCGCGATATGACCTATACTGTGTCGATGTGACGTAAAACCCAAAACAAACAAACAAACAAACAATGTATAAATGACAGGAACAAACTTGTTGCATGCAGTGATTCAAATTGTAGACAAAATAAAATTAAATGTATACAGATTGACATTTTAATACTTGAACGAATAACTTTCCGGTGCTTAAGAAGGTCTTTAATCCTATATATAACACACTGACATATTGTGATAAATGTTAACTATTCATCAATATTTCACATAGGTCGGGCAGATGGCACTTCACATTGCTTCTCATCAAGGTCATTTGGAGGTTGTAAAAGTGTTGGTACAGCTTGGAGCTGAACTAAACACATATGATAGGGTAAGGATAAATAATTCTCTTCAACCAATTTCTCAATTTCTTCTCTTATGTTCTCCTGTTCTTTCAGAGCTGTCTGAGTGACTATCATGTATTTTATAGTAAAACAACCAATATTATGAATATCAATAGTATTAGAAAACATATTTAAGTTAAACAGATTTCATTCAGATATCAACTAAGATATTTTCAAGACACTTAAAGACACATTTTGACACTCAGACTAAGTTAGTCAAGGATTGTGATTTGATATAATGATAGAATTTGTGGTGCGGGGTTTGTATGGGTGGGTTAGGTGGTTGTAATATTCTACTTTTAACCAAACAAATATCTATATGCCGTATTTTTCTCCCTTGTGTAATATTCAATTTAAGTATAATAAATTTTTATGTCCAAAGTTTTATCCTTTCGATTATAATTAAATTACAAACTCAGTATGTCCATTCTTTCTGTTTTTTATTATATAATTATTTTTATATTCATATTAACAACAACAATTTCAACCGATAACATATCTTTAAATGTACATTAAAATGCACCGCAGAAAAACTGCGGCACCATCGTTTAAAACTTTGACAATTACATGTAAACTGTATGACTCTCCGCATAGTTCTCTAAAACTTTCTGTCTTTTTTTTTTAATAATACAAGTATAATTCTTACAAAGGTTCCAATAATGAACCAATGAAAAAATTACTCTTAAACAAGAAATTATTAACCAGTGAAAATGCATTCTATCAGTTATGAAATTATTGATTTGACCAATCAAAATGATTCGAAACACGCTAGCGGCCTGTTTATTCATTTCTTTAAGTCAAACAGATAATCAGATAAGAAAACTTCAAATAGATGTCTTAGATAAAAGTAATGATAATAATGTTTTCATACATGTGAGGTAAATTGTAATAAACATGTAAGCGGTCTGGCTAATTGATAATTTACATATTTTTGAATTTCAAAATTTTACCAAACTTTTCCTAACATAATCAAGAAAATATAATTATAGTATTTCATAAGAATTAAATGAGAAAAATACAGCATAACATACAAACTGTATGTCGATTGTTAGGACAGAGAATTAAATTTGAGTTGTGAAATTGATTTTTCTACTATCATTTCTTGAAGTGTCAATGTGAATGTTTTTAAGAAATATTGGGAAATACCATTTGTGTAAAACAAATTTTGTTAAATATTGTATTTATCGATAATAAAAAAAAAACATCGAGAAGTTAGCAGTGAACAGTGAGCTAAGCAAAAAGGCATTTCACTTTATATAGGGAAGTCAATGATCTGCTGTAATGCTCAGCTGTTTTTGGCATCTAGCAGGGCATTCCTAAATATAGTGTAAAAATGCTCTGCTGCAATACTCAGCTGTCTTGGCAATCTAGCAGAGCACTCCTAGCTTTACTGAAAAAATGTTCTGCTGGAACGCTCAGCTGGCTAGGCCATCTAGCAGTGCATTACTAAATATAGTGAAAAAATGCTCTGCTGGAATGCTACGCTGGCTAGGCAATCTAGCAGGGCATTCCTAAATATAGTGAAAAAATGCTCTGGTGGAATGCTAAGCTGGCTAGGCAATCTAGCAGGGCATTACTAAATATAGTGTAAAAATGCTCTGCAGGAATGCTAAGCTGGCTAAGCAATTTTGCGGGGCATTCCTAAATAAAGTGTAAAATTGCTCTACTGCAATACTCAGCTGTCTTGGCAATCAAGCAGGGCATTACTAAATATAGTGTTGAAATGCTCTGCAGGAATGCTCAGCTGGCTAGGCACTATAGCAGAGCATTCCTTAATATAGTGAAAAAATGCTTTGGTGGGATGCTCAGCTGGCTAGGCAATCTAGCAGTGCATTACTAAATATAGGGTAAAACTGCTCTGCTGGAATGCTAAGCTGGCTAGGCAATCTAGCAGGGCATTCCTAAATAGAGTGTTAAAATGCTCTGCTGGAATGCTAAGCTGGCTAGGCAATCTAGCAGGGCATTACTAAATATAGTGTAAAAATGCTCTGCTGGAATGCTAAGCTGGCTAAGCAATCTAGCAGGGCATTCCTTAATAAAGTGTAAAATTGCTCTTCTGCTATGCTCAGCAGTCTTGGCAATCTAGCAGAGCATTACTAAATATAGTGTAAAAATGCTCTGCTGGAATGCTAAGCTGGCTAAGCAATCTAGCAGGGCATTACTAAATAAAGTGTAAAATTGCTCTTCTGCTATGCTCAGCTGTCTTGGCAATCTAGCAGAGCATTACTAAATATAGTGTAAAAATGCTCTGCTGGAATACTAAGCTGGCTAGGCAACCTAGCAGAACATTCTGAAAAATAGTGTGAAAATGCTGTGTTGGATAAGCAATCTTGCGGTGCCTTCTGAATTATAGTATTAATAAGCTCTGCTGGAATGCTCAGCTGGCAGACTGATTCTGAGTTCCAGGATTTATTGTTGCCAACGTTTTATTGACATTTTCGACTTCTAGGCACTTCTGAGGCACTCGCAGTCTTTCAGGAATTTTTTGTGCCAATAGAAATAATGATATTTTTGACTTCTAAGGACCTTTAAGAGACTATTTCATTGTCCTGCGACTTTTTGATGGACACTCGCAGACTTTCAGGAATTTTAGTGCCAATGATGATATTGACAATTTAGATTTCTAGGGACTTTCAAGAGTCCATTTTGTTGGTCTGCGACTGATTCTCGGACACTCGCAGACTTTCAGGAATGGTTGGTGCCAATGGAAATAAATCATATTTTTGACTCCTAGGAAACTTTAAGAGTCCATTTCATTGGCATGCAGCGTATTGTTGGACACTCGCAGAATTGGTGCCAATAGAGATTATGGCAACTTTTACTTCTAGGGACCCGCCAGAGTCCATATTTATGGTCTGCGACTGATTCTGGGACATTCGCAGATTTTCAGGAATCTGTGGTGCCAATGGAGATAATGACATTTTTGACTTCTAGCGACCCACCAGAGTTCAATTCGCTGGTCTGCGACTGATTTTGGGACACTTGCAGACTTTCAGGAATTTTTATGTCAATGGAGATAATGACATTTCTGACTTCTAGGGAACCTCCTGAGTATATATCTTGGATCTGCGACTGATTCTTTGAGACTCGCAGACTTTCAGGATGTTTAGTGCCATTGCAGATCATAATTTTTTTTTAATTTTAAGGACCCCTTAGTCATAAGCAGAGCATTTTTACTCTAAAATGTCATTATCTGCATTTGCACCAAAAATTCCTGAAAGTCTGCAAGTGCCCAAATAATCAGTCGCAGACCAACGAAATAGTCTCTGGATGGTCAAAAATTGTCAAAATTGTAATTATCTCTATTGGCACCAAAAATTCCTGAAAGTCTCTGACTGTCCAAGAATAAGTCGCAGACCAAAAAATGGACCCTGGATGGTCCTTAGAAGTAAAAAATGTCATTATCTGCCTTGACATCAAAAATTCCTGAAAGTCTGTGAGTGCCTCAGAATCAGTCGCAGACCAAAAAAATGGATTCAGGAAGGTCCCAATAAGTCAGAAATATAATTTTCTGCATTGACATCAAAATTTCTGAAAGTCTGTGAGTGACTCAGAATCAGTCACAGACCAACGAAATAGACTCAGGAGGGTCCTTTTGAAGTAAAAATGTCATAATCTCCATTGGAATCGAAAATTTCTGAATGTCTGCGAGTTCCTGAAAGTTTGCGATCGTTCCAGAATCAGTCGGAGACCAAAGAAATAGACACTTGAGGGTCCCGTAGTTCTAAGTCAAAAATGTCATTATCTGCATTGGCACTCAATATTTCAGAAAGTCTGTGAGTGTCAAATAATCCATTGCAGACCAACGAAATTTATACTTTATTTAAGAATGCCCTGCTTGTTTTGTCTAGACAGCTCAGCATTCCGGGAACATGTTTACACTAATTTTCAGAATACTTTGCTGGATTGCCTAGCCAGCTGAGCATTTTTAACACTATATTTAGGAATGCCCTGCTAGATTGCTTAGCCAGCTGAGCATAACAGCAGAGCATTTTTACATTATATTTTGGAATGCTCAACTAGATTGCTTAGCCAGCTGAGCATAACAGCAGAGCATTTTTACACTATATTATGGAATGCTCTGCTAGATTGCTTAGCCAGCTGAGCATAACAGCAGAGCATTTTTACACTATATTTTGGAATGCCCCGCTAGATTGCTAAGCCAGCTGAGCATAACAGCAGATCATTTTCACATTATATTTTGGAATGCCCCGCTAGATTGCTTATTCAGCTGAGCATAACAGCAGAGCATTTTTACACTATATTTTGGAATGTCCCCGCTAGAAAACAGCATTGCATCATGCCCCGCTAGATTGCTTAGCTAGCTGAGTATAACAGCAGTGTATTTCTTACACTTTATTTAGGAATGTCCTGCTAGATTGCTTAGCCAGCTGAGCATACCAGTAGAGCATTTTTGCACTATATTTTGGAATGCCCCACTAGATTGCTTAACCAGCTGAGCATACCAGCAGAGCATTTTACGCTATATTTTGGAACGCCCCGCTAGATTGCCTAGCCAGCTCAGAGCATTTTTACACTATATTTAGGAATGGCCTGCTAGATTGCTTAGCCAGCTGAGCATATTAGCAAAGCATTTCTACACTTTATTTTGGAATGCTCTGCTAGATTGCTTACCCAGCTGAGCATAACAGCAGATCATTGATTTCCCTATATAATTTTCCCTATATAAACGCCCCGCTAGATTGCCTAGCCAGCTCAGAGCATTTTTACACTATATTTAGGAATGGCCTGCTAGATTGCTTAGCCAGCTGAGCATATTAGCAAAGCATTTCTACACTTTATTTTGGAATGCTCTGCTAGATTGCTTACCCAGCTGAGCATAACAGCAGATCATTGATTTCCCTATATAAATCGTAATGCCTTTTTGCTTAGCTCACTGTTAACTGCTAACTTCTCACATACAAAAACATCTCCGGTGTTATATTTTCTTCATGTAGACTTCGGGCAAAACAGCATTGCATCATGCCTGCTCTAATGGCCATGAATCTGTTGTTGAGTTTTTACTTAAGATGGGAGCATCTGTGTATGATCAAGACAAGGTAAAATAGTTTACATGATTTTTACAGCGTATAACCCTCTTGAATGAGGACACATTTATGATTCGTATAATTTAACTTGTAAAATAGACACTTATATAGCCTTTGCAAAGTGTTATTTCCCTTGGCTGAAAAGATTAAACTTTTAAAAATAGGTAGTTCCAAATATCATACAAAGGTCGTCGTTTTCATTATCATCATTATTGCGAAGTCAGTTTATTCTAATTCGTATGTTTTTTTAATTGCATAGAGATCTTAGATAATATAAGTCCGGTTCAAAGAAAGCTTTGCTTGCTACCTTTTCATTTATAACTGATAACTTAATATTAGAAAGCACATGTAGAAGGTCATGTATTTTTATGTATTTAGTCATCAAAACGGCCTAAAAATAAATCAAATTCATATAATTAATTTCCCGTGTATGATTTTTGAACCAATAAATGTTGTTGATCAAACAAAACATATAAATGACTTTTTTCATCGCTTTTTAGCACATTTTACAAGCCAATGTACGAATCCTAAAAATGTTTGTAATGTGATATTAAGTCTTATCATATTGTTTCACCTTTATCGTAATTTCTAAGTATTGTACCTGCACATTTTCTTTTCTTAATAATTTAGAGTATTGTAACTTGGATGAAGGTCATAATTATTGTAGAGAATATAATAAAATCGTTTACCTTTATCTTCTTCCTTTCTTTAACAGTGCGGTCGTTTTCCTTTGCATCTCGCAGCGGAAGGTGGTCATTGTGGTGTTGTGCGGCTTTTGGCTCGTGCAGGAGCTCTTGTCACGTGTCAAGACAAAGTAAGATTTCAGCTGAAATTAACAAAATTGTGCGTTGTTTTACGACATCAATCTTGTGTCATTTTTGCAAATGTTCTGCTCTCTCTTAACTTTCTTCGCTTTCGAATTCTCATAATATTGGTGTTCATGTTATTTTACTGTCGTATGGCCTCGCCTTCTACGTTGATACGTAATATTTCATAATAATACGAATCTTATATAAGGAAATGTTTCCTTACGGTGATAATTAAAAACAGACATTCAACTTGTCGTACTTATATAAATTACAGAACACATGTCAGTTTGTTCTGGTAGCAATCGTGATCACATATTTACATTTTTAAGTTACAGAATGTGTCCTGAACAATAATGTTAGAAAGAGGAGAACATGGCAAATAATATATACTTCCATGTGACAGATTTTCTCTGGTATTTCCTTCACAAGCATTTAATTAATGTGAATGCGTGTCTAAATACAAGAGAAGTTTAAAAGTTTTATTTGTATTGTGTTGGTTTTTTCGTGTTTTGTTTATCATTTCTACCTTTAAAATTGAAATCAGCCAAAATTGCAATTATTGTACATTTCCATATTTGATAATTCATAATTGAGAACCATAAAAAAGTCCACTCACCATGAAAATTTGCAAACTTATTTGCAGTTTGTAAGAAAAATGTGACATTTAAATAAAGAACGGATTTTTTGTTAGTACTGAAAGTATAGCTGTTGAAAAATTCTATAAATGCAAATTAGATATCATGGTAACAACATTTTAAGATGAAAACATTTTTTTCATTTGTATCTTTCATTGTTTTATTTTATCTTTGTTTTGATATATTTACAGATCTATATAAGTTATGTTGTCAAAAATGGTGTATATATATATATTACCTCTGAAGACATGCAATGATATAGGCAGTAAACGAAAACAATTTATAGAAATAAATTCTGAAGCTGCTATATTTTAGTGATGAGACAATAGTTGTTGTTTGTACGAGTATAGGAGTGGCAAGTGTGCGCACACATGTTAATATGTATACTCATCTATACACTACATGTTAGAATTTCAACCCGTTTATCATTTATATTCATACAATTAAAATCTTGTTTTTTGTTAAACAAATAAAAATAAAGAAAAACATTCGCAATCATGCTTTTTTGCCATCTGAAACAATAACACATATTTAAAATAATAATAATAATAATAATAATAATAATAATAATAATAATAATAATAATAATAATGATATTTACGTGCTAGTCCACAGAAAAAAAAAATCTGAAACAAACTGTTGTTCCATAAAACCCCCAGTTTTTTGAAAATTGAATACTCAGATTGATTGAGTATGTACATGAGGGACAATTAAAAAGTACAACATCCTCTACTTCCGCTGGTGCCGGCTAGAGCGGTTCTCAATTTTCAATTATGTTCGAAACAATGATCCCGAAGGACCAGAAAAATTTAACAGTACTGAAGTGAAGTATGGGACAATTTTTACTAGCTTACTTTAAGAGCTTTACATCTTACTTTTAAAATGCATGTAATGAAACTATTAAACAAAGCTACTCAATTTAAGTTCTTTTCTTACTTCATCTCTTGCATTTTATGCGCAATATAGACTAACTATTACATATGAAATAAGAACAATGACATTCTAATTTACATGATATCTTTACGTTGTGTATTATTATTACAGCAGTATTTCTTTACTGTAAACAGGGATGTTCTTTCTATGATATTTAATGCAAAAAAAGAATTACAAAATCATCCTAGAAATCTCAGAAAACATAAAATTCTTCATGTAGGGTACTCAATAGATTTGTCATCAGTATTTTCTGTCTTTTCAAATTTACTATACAACATCGAACCTTTACTAAGTAATTTTTGTGTATTATTTTCTGAAATAACATGTATGTACTTTCAGGACTGTCTCGATCCATTGCATTTAGCAGCATTAAAACATCAAGTGGACATGATCGGTATTTTACAAGAACTTGGAACTGATCTAAATGCTGTTAACAAGGTTAAACAATAATTACTATCTCATTTAGTTACAATCATTGTTACCTACTTAACACCAATCTATTAACTACTTATCCCAAATTCTGTAATGAAAATGTCATGTCAATTGGACAGATTTCACCATTTTTAACACTCATTGATGAAATTTTTTATAAAATATGTACAAATACTGTATAAAAAGAAAGTACCAAAGCTTTAAACAATTTAAAATAAACCTAGATCGAATTCATGAACGATAAAGCAATAACAACATCAACAACAAAATGTTGTTTTTATAACATGCCCCTGTTGAACCAAATAAAAACAAAATCAGAATATTACTTAAATCATGTATGAAGTGGGAACTAAATAACCTTTAATCACGATTCTTTTGTTAAAGAGTTACAGAGTTTAATCAACAAATTATGATTTTCAGAATGGAGAAACTCCGTTACATTTTGCCGCTGTTAATGGAAGTATTTTAACTATCAAAAAATTGTTCCATTGTGGTGCTAATCTTGACAGCAGAGATAAGGTATGTGTTAAGATTTACAATTGTGATATTTATAACTGAAAATACAAGCCAACTTATTTGCAAACGCCAACTTAATATGAAAACAATTCATATTTATTTTTCTTAGTTTTATAAAAGTAACCAGAACGATAGTCTTGGTACTTGTAGCAGGAAAATAGATAGTGTAAAACATTGCAAACAAATATTTAACAGTCAATCAATTGATACAAGTCTTTCTTTTTCTTGAATCGTGTCGTGCAGGTAAAATCATTATTTTACGAACGATCAGTCTATGCTTAGTCACGTTGATAATGTGACATATTATATTTATTGTATGATATTACAGGTTGGAGATACTGCTCTTCATCAAGCTATTCGTAAAGAAAATCTCAAGTCTATAGAAGTTCTAGCCGAGATTGGCGCAGATCTTTATGCACGAAACAATGTATGGCAAATTTAGTTATGTGGTTGTTACACTGTAATGCAAAGAATTTTATTAATATCATTTACATATAGTTTAGTCAGTTTTAGCTATAATTCTACATATTCATCTTAAGTTATTGATTTATGATGTTATAGCAAATAAATTCAAGCAAAGCTTCCACAAAATAAGACAATAATTATTGTAATACATAATTGAGAATATTGTTTTGATGTTGTTTTTTTCTATCAGATGAAAGAATGTGCAATTCATCTGGCAGCACGATTGGGTCGGTGGAGATCTGTTAGGCATCTTTTAACAGCTGGTGTCGATATTGACATACCTTACAAGGTACTTTTCTTCTTTTCAAATATCAAAGGGTTATTGACTTATATATATTTGTCATGATACATTGTCCACATACGGGTATATACTTGTACAGAAAATAAACAAAAATAAATCTGAAAAACACATATCAAATGCATGATTTACGTTAACGAATATCTTAATCAATTCTACTCTAATGTCTACGTAAACACTGTATTCATTGATAAAGGATCCGTTTTAAGATTTCGGTGACATATTGAGTTTATTCAACTTTATAAAAAGTTGAAAACAAACAACCAAATAAAACAAATAAATTACAAAATAGAATAAAAAAAACAGATAAAAAGGTATCAACATAGGAATGCTTTTTGTTTGTTCGTTTTTTTTTATATAAAAGTGTTTATTATGTGATTACTTGAAATTTTTGTGTGAACTTCATCAAACTTTCAAAAAAGTCCGCTATTTTCACTTTCACGAACCACACAGATTGTTTCAGTTATAGAAACGTCCCGCTTCAAACTCAAACTTTTGAAATATAAAATTGTAAATTTAAACAATTACCATTCTTCTTATCGATCATTTTAACGATACATAATCAAATTTCATGCAATATACATTTTACTCTGTTTGGTATTAACTTTAAACGTTTCATATACGTTTAAACATAGATATTTCTCCTTTTTAATATTTCTTGACAAAAATAAAAGTCAATTTTTTTTATTGACATTTACAGATATAGAAATTTTCGTTGTTGAAATGTTCGCCATTTTAACATTGAAGATTACAAAATTTATACACGAAACTCCTCCAATTTTTAAATTTTCATAAACTAAATCTAAATTGCTTATTTACATCTATAGTTTCTGTGTGTGTGTTCGTGCGTGCGTTCGAGCGTGCGAGCGAGCGAGCGAGCTTTCGTGCGTGCGCGCGCGTGTGTGTGTGTGTGTGTGGTCATTTATTAAAAAACAATGATGTAATTTAAACTTTTAATAATTTGTTGTTAAATCAACATATTTTTGATGTATGCATGGCCGACATATCAAAACCCGATCTTGAAAGTCGGCCATTTTGACCTTGAGAAATACATAGAGGATATTTGTTTGTTTGTGTGTAAGATGAAATTTTATTTCATCGAGTGGGCTTTAAAAACAGTATTCTCACGAGTGGCGAAGCCACGAGTGAGAATACTGTTTTTAAAGTTCACGAGATGAAATAAAATTACATCTTACACAACAAACAGACAAATTTTCTTTTTATTTTATGCTTAAAAACAAGTTAAAACGAAATTTCCATAATTTTAACGTTAATATTAAAACTGTTTCCCCCATTGAGAGCCCCATTTATTCGGAATTTCTCATTAAAAAAAAGAAGTCTTGAGCTGAAAAATAAGTCCGCCAATCAACATTAAATGACGGTGATATTTATTAATTTTATTAAAAAAATATGAATGATCGCTTGTTTTGATAATAAAAACAAACAATTCTTGTAGGAGAAAAAGTCCAACCATCCATCCATATTTCTGTTACTTAGTGCGAATTTATATTAGACCTGGCTTTGTAAATTGTAAGCGGCAGCCATTTTTTAAAGTTGTGTTTTTCATGGGAGGAAAATAATTGTGTAAGATTCAGAGGGATATAATTTGGATTTGTTAGTCATACACATTTTTAAAAGAAAGAAAACTTATTTGAGGATTGTAACAGACAAAAAAATAAGTGTTGACAGATGTGAAAACATTCAGAAAAGGAGCTAGGAAAATGGAAAACTTGGAAACCTGCTCAAGAACGCTGGGTTGATTTAACTTATTCTACGAGTTATGGCTGTCAATGCTTTCAATTTTTCATAAAGCATACGGCAGTTATTGCTCGTAGGATACTTTAATATGCCCAAATGTCATCAAGAGCAGTTTTGCATGGGGAAGGAATGTATTTTTGAGACTGTCAAAATGAAACAAAAAAACGAAATTTGGTGATTGGAATTTCATGAATTTGAATGAATAGAAGTAAGTTTTCTTCTTTTTATTACTTTAGACATTTAAGTTATTTATCAATTTCAGTTTTGCTTTTTCTTTAAACAGCCTGACATTGTCAGAATTGTCAGCAAAAATAAAATTGAGGTACCACATGGGGAAAATCTTAAAAAAGTAGTTTCGTCATTGAAAAGAGTGAAATTATATTTTGATAATTTTCACTGTGAAATTACCAAATATAATTTTCACGGATAAATCAGTAATCCACTGAAAAGCATAAAATAAAAAGATGTAACCCACACGTCCATCTTGTTATATCTCACTTGAATAAACTGAATATACTTATTGTATTTTGTACAAATTTCTACCGGTAAGTATTTTTGTTTTGATAACACAAAGACCTGAAAAATATGTGTCATAACTTACAAATTAATAATATAATAATATTCTTTTTAAGAATAGACTAAACATCACCTTACCCGGCACACAAGCTAAAAAATAAAGAAAGAAGTTTTGCTGTCAATTTTACATTTAAGTTGTTTCAAATACGACAATTATCATTATCAAGTAGAACATGAAAGAAATATATATATTGTATTTATTATGTAATATAGCTTTAATTAAGAACAATCATTTTATAAGAACAGGTAATGTGTAGCAGAGCAGTTCCTTGTCAAAATGCTTTTGAAGTATTAATTGTAAAACAGTAATAATATTAATATTCATAAAATAACTTTTACATTTTTAACAATCAGTAGAATTAAATTAAATAAGTGCCGAAAAAATATATCATTTAATATAATATATATTATATAATATATAATTCAATTTTACTGATTGTTAAAAATGTAAAAATGTATATATATTCTAACCTTTTCGTGTTGTTTCAACCTTTAAAGCAGAAGGCACCTAGTAATCAAAACCTCGTTCGTGAGATATCCGCCATTATGACCTTGACAATATCAACTGCAAAGTTGCTTACGCAATGCATCAACATTTCTTTTACTTTTTTTTTCATATTCTAAAACATAATGTTTCAATCAATAATTTTTCCATCATTGTTCCCTTCTTTTTTATTTTGTTTGTTCTTTTTTTAATAATATTTTGAATCCTATTTTTTAAAGTGCCTATCCTAGTTATAAATCAATATCTAACTTATAGGCACATTGTGCCTAAAAATTTTAAACATATGTTTAATAATGTTTTAATAATGGATTTAGAGCATGTAAGAATTATAACCAAAGAAAGAAGCACTGAACGTGAAGAAACGTGTCATAAAGGTAGGAAACTCTAAACAAAGTAATATTTTATCTTCTATACCAAAAAAGAAAAATTCACTATAACCATACAAATTACCAAAAGAACAAAGAAAGCAAAAATCATCTATGTGACAAACGAGTATTTTATTGACACTGTAACAAGATACCAAAAATAAAAAAGTTTTCGAGGAATAAAAATGATAAAATTATGGGCATAATGGGCCTTTAACAAATGTGTGTTTTAAGAACAGTTTCTGTAATTATAATAAAGTATGAATATGCATATTATGACATTTATTCTTCAAAAAAGAAAATTGTTTATTTTATCATTTTCTGCCATTAATTTCAATGAGCAAATGTTTGTTGACCTACCATTTCTGTAAAAATAATTCAATCTTTAGGACATTCTGATAAATAAACTCATCGCCTCTGTTGTTAGAGAACTAATTTTGATTTAAAGAATTTTCAAAAATGAATAAATAAATAATAATATAATAATGATATATAATATGATGATAAAGAAAAATAATAAAACGACAATATAAGATGTATTTAAATTTTTGAATTATGTAAATTTTTAAAAGCATTATCAACGTGATAACCTTATTTTTGTATATCAATTTAACTTGACATAAATGTGAAATCAGGAAGTTAAGCTAAATTTTGCTTCACAAATAAAATGCAAATGGCATTAAAATTAATTTTATATATAATTATATAAAAAACAGTTTAAATGACGTGATTTCTCTTGTTTTTTTTTTCAGAAAGGCCTTCAGGCTATTCATATTGCTGCTCAACATGGTTTATGCGAAGTGATTAAAGTACTTAAATTAGAACATGTTGATTTAAATGCAAAAGATAAGGTATATCCTGATAACTATTTCAGTGTTTATTAATTCATTTACTTTTTTTCTAATTCTTACCAAGTCTGCTTTATTATTCCACTCTTTCCACGTGTTTTTAAAGATGGCCGAAAGAACCACCACATCCGTTTATTCCATTTTATATATACAATTAATAAATTATAAAATGATGTTGTTTTCTTTAATGATTTTAAAAATAACAGAATGATATTTTTCTTCCAATTACAAATGTCTGTAAAGAATGAGTATAAAAACATGTATAACCAAGAGGGTAAATAAATATCTTATTAATATTCATAGAATAACAACAGTCCATTACATCACGCTGTGAGAAATGAGCACGAGGAAGCTATCCGCGTTCTAGTGGAATTAGGCGCAAATATAAACGAACACGGGAAGGTTAGTATTTCTGCTCTTCTTTTTACTTTCAATTCAACGACAGATTATGTAAATCATGGACCTGGGCATGAACATGGAAATATCTGCACGCGATTTCAGTAAAACTTTGAGTAGATAGAACGTCAGTAATAGTTTTTGATTTATTTTGTAATGTTATATTGATTATGTAAAAAAACGTTTCACAACACTTCACGCGGATAATAGCCGCGTTTTAGCGAGGCTATGACCAAGTAAAAACGTTATAAGTAAGCGGAATGTTTGTTTTCTTTACATGACAATAAAGCATCAAAATAAAATTAAATAAAAAAGACATCAAAATAATACATGTCAATAATGCATTAAAAAGTACTTAGGATTAAATATATAAACCTTTTGTTTTATTACTATTTAAAACTTAATTAGATATATGTTAATCGGAGTTTAAATTTGTTGATAGAACACTTGTCAGACATGTTTTTATTAAAACAATATTAACAAATTAAATAAAAACAAGTCTTTGACTTTTCAACTATTTTTGACAGCTGTTATTTCTCCCAGAAGGATCAGCATTTTTTTTAATTTTGAGTTTGTAAAGAAATCATTTTAAGTGTTTTTAGCATACGATAGATTAAACACGAGTAATTTTAACATATGCAATATATTCCGAAAGTTTAATTCACTTTGTTATGCAAACATCCAATGAAGCGATCGAAAAATAAACTGCCAAACTATTCTAGAAAATATTATTCAAAAGTTATGGGCATTTTTATATTTAAGTTTTATGTAAACTCTTTAATCACTTGCATTTTATATGTCTTTCATACAGACATTGCACTACGTATAACTAACTCTATATTTTTATTCTATTGTAATAATATGCAACATATAAAATCTTTATGCAACGATTGTCGTCACGAGTTCAATAAACATGCATTTTCTAGCATGCATTTTAGCGCTTACATAACGGTTGTTACGGTCACCAAAGGTCAGTTTCTTCAGTGTATTGATCTTTTAGCGTATTTGCATGTTCGTAAATAGAAATGAGTTTGTAATCTCCTTTGTATTTAAAGACATTCGGATTTTACTTAAAATTGTGGACAAAATTAAGAAAATATATACCTTTATCATTAATAATTAATTCAAGTAAATGTTTTTTTCTCCTATTTTAACTTATTAGAGACTTGATACACCCTTACATTTGGCGACAAAGGAGAAGAAAACAAAGATGGTGCATCTGCTAGGATCTTTGCGTGCTGACTGTGATATAGAGAATGAGGTAGAATTAAAATTTACATAGATTGAATGTATGGAAAGTTCAACTGATTGAACTTAAATTTACCTTGATTTGATAATATATGTAAACTATAGATACAACTTAGTTATACTAAGTCATTGGATACCTGTGCAAAGAATCAGTTTGCTTTGACTAAGCCCACCACTGTGTTTTATTGTTGCAACTGTGCACTAACTGATGATAATTTCAAGATGTCAGAATATGGTAAATAATATATTGATATGTTAAGCATTCTGTTTGTCTAAAAATAACTGAATACTGGTTGCTAATCCAGGAAAGAAAATAGGCGGACCGACCGCGGAGATAATGACCACGTTATGTGTGAAAATTGGCGTTAACACAAAAAAAAACACAAAAAACCAACAACAACAAAAAACAAAACACAAAAAAACACACCCAAATACTTAACCCCCCCCCCCCCCAAAAAAAAAAAAAAAAAAAAAAAAAAAAAACAACAACATAAAAAACCCCAAAAACAACAACAAACAAACAGTTTTTTTGATATCATTTTGCATTCTGAACAAAATTATTTAAATGAAATCATTAAACAGCCAAAATGAGACAAAAAAAAGCAATTCCGAAGAAAACAAATAGTACATTTAATGGTTGTCTTTTATGTCAGTTCATGTTTTTTCTGCTTCATATACATATTTGGGTTATGAGAAGAAGTCTGTAATAAAATTAAGGTACTTTATAGTTATAATTAACTAATTTTATATCCACTTTATACAATAACAATCTATATTTGTAGGCGTTTCTAAAGAATAAAGGCATCTTTTATTTTATACTTAATCTCCAAAGAAAAACAAATAGTTAAAAAATATGTGAATATTACAAGAACTGTCAAAACCATAGTCAAACAACAGCTCATATTGGTTTTGATTTGTACATCACAAATTCGGTCAAATCTCGCCAAGTAAAGTCAAAGAACAATGAAAATACGTTCATACGAAAGACCGGTAGGGCCATTTCAACTTCATGAATTCTCGATTTCATCTTCATAAATTCACAATTTTGACTTCCCGAAGTCCCGTTTTCAACATACGGAATTCACGAATTCACGATTTCAGCTTCATGAATTCCCGATTCCAACGTTGCGAGTGGAAAAAATGCATACCCTCAGAAAACTACTACAACATAATTTCGGTCTCGCGAAATATCAATTTTCCACCGTTGCTCGTAGCAAAATACAAAGCTTCAGAATCTAATATATACGGAATATTATGTTGTAGTAGCCTGAGGCCTTGTATTTTGCTACGAGCAGCGGTGGAAATTGATATTGCGAGACCGAAGGTCTAGCGAGATATCAATTTTCCAACGTTGCGAGTAGAAAAATACATAGCCTCAGAAAGCTACTACAACATAATTTTCCTTTTATTATGTACCTTTTCGTTTTATTCAGAAAATGAAATGTAGTTGTAAAAAAATTTAATTTTTGAAAAAAGGGCCCCGGCCCAAAAAATTTAATCTTTTTTCCCTTTTTCCAAAAAACGATATACAAATTAAGATGGGAACCAAAACTCAAAATAGTCCGACACTTCCATATACATGTTTGTTACCGTATTTGTCACTAACATAACACGGAAATTTCTATCCGTTGAAGCGTATTTGCGCTTCAAGATTTGCGTGTATTTTAGGGAGAAAATTTATAGGTATATAATAAAACATAATATTCAGTATATATGATTAATTCTCTCACCAATTAGAATCAAATTTGATAAAAAAGTTTGTTTTTTGTAATTTTGTCACCGAGTTGAATTGTGTTTAGTATAACTAAGCAAATACCGTATATCAGGATTTGCTTTACATTCGCGTGAAATAAATATCGCGGAAAATAGATTCCCTAAAATTTCCTCCAATTTAATATGACATTTCGCGAGATTCTGGAATTTTTTTATGCTTTTGTACCCAGTTTAATCGTATATTTTATATGCCCGAAAGAATTTCGGGCATATTATGTTATACCCCCTGGCGTCCGTCCTTCCGTCCGTCCGTTAGCAATTTGGTTTTCGGTGCATAACTTAAGTTCCATTTGGTCCACAATATTCAAACTTCATAGGATGATTGTCCATATTGTGTAGAAGGTCAAAGGTCAAGTTCACTATTACCTTAAAACTGAAAACAGTTTACGGAGCATAACTTAAGATCCATTTGGCCCACAATATTCAAACTTCATAGGATGATTGTACATATTCGGTTTCCGCTTAATAACTTAACTATTAATCAACCTACAGCTGTACATTTTTATAGGATGAACAGCCAAGTCTAAAACATGACCCCTATTGATTTTAGGGTCATAAGGTCAGGGTCACAGTGATCTTTACACTGAAAATTGTGGTTTTTGGTGCATAACTTAAGTTTCATTTGGCCCACAGTGTTCAAACTTCATAGGATGATTGTCAATATCGGGTAGAAGACCCTTAATGATTTTGGGGTCACAAGGTCAAAGGTCAATATTAAATGACCTTAATATTGTTAACAGTTTTACAACTGTCAAACTTCATAGGATGATCACTTATATACTTAAGATCTGTAACAGGAAGTTTTCTAAAAGATCGTCACTCACACAGCATCAGAGTATATGTATATATGAAGGTTCTTCAGCTATAAAGGAGGATTGCTTTTTGAAGGAGGTAATACTTTATTTAATTCCAACGTCTTACAAATGCTTCAGCCTTAGTAAAAAAAAAACACTTTCGGGCATATAATGCTCCGCCTAGCGGTGCTCTTCCTACATTGATTCCTACATATCAATTTGTCAAATAACAATTTTCAGATGTCATGCTTGTTTAGAATTAAATGTTCTTGGTGCTTATTTTTATCCATATTTTTTAAGTACATAAAAAACCTTAAGTGACACAGTGAGTAAACAAGTATTTATGTTAACGTTTATTTAGCCGATTCACACGTTGGAAATAAAATAGGTATACAGCCAGTGTGCAATACCGAATACAGATATATAAGAGACGTAAACAGTACAGGTTTTTGTGATACTTATGCATAAAGTTATATAACCTAATTTCATCATGTGATGAACACGTTTTACATTGTTAACATGTTGTTTGTGGAGGATGAATAAGATGTTTACATATAAATCAATATCATACACAAAATCAAAGTGAAGTAAATGTCTTTCATAAAACTGGCATAGTTAAAGGGACTCCACTGAGGTTTTTTGATATGATGGACCTGAAAATATTTTTTTTCCAGATAAATGTACCATTTGATGTAGGTTTAGACCACTAATCTTTGTGCAAAATTTCAGATCATTCGCGCTCTTTGTTTTTCCAGAATAATTATTCAAATTGTAAAAAAATGACCCAAAATGAAAAGCGTTTAAACACTTTTCACTCAAATCGGGCTAAGAAAAGCATAAAAATACGATTTTCAATTTATTTCAAAGTATATTTCTTAACTATCTTTGCATATATTTCTGTTTAAAGTGCCCAAGCTCATTTATGTAAGAAATTCAAATGTTATGCTTTTAGGCTTTTTAACCTCAGTGGAGTCCCTTTAACAAAGCAAATACTTCCAAAGTATAAAAACATTGTACATAAACTTGGAAATATTTATTATTGTAGCTTGATTTTTACTCTTAAAGAGCTCTGTAAACTTTAAAACAGTTAGTCTTCTATAATAATAGGCTTTTATATATTGTTTTCTAAACGATTCGTACAACGGACATGATATAATAACAAAATGGTATTCATCTTCAATATCTCTTTTTTGACAAAAAATACAATAACGCTCATTTCGTTCAACTCTGTTTCTAGAATAGCGCCCAGTTGCAATAGCCAGTTTATGTGAAGATAATCTTAATTTGATAAAGCATTTATTAAATAAATATTGTTTTAAATTGCTTATACATAAATAATGTTCCACACTCCTGCAATCGTTTGAACCAGCTTTGCTTTAAAAAGTAGATAAAATTTACCTTAATCAACACAAGGTTGGTTGTTCCAAACATATGAAAACCCATAGAAGTCATACAGACTTTTTACTTGATATGCTCAGTTATTTTTGATAACATTACATTTACAAAAAGTATCATAAAATCTGTTTAATGATATATTTGTTGATGATACACACGTGCAAGGGATACATTAATAGGAAAATGGAAAAAAAGTTTCACCTGTGAAAACAATAAATCTCTGACAAAAAAGTGGTCTCTCTTTGTCAGTAGTAAACGCCACAAAAAAGACACATCTAAAATTGGAGTCGCTAATATTAGATTACTACCGCGGAATTTGCCATACGCGAAAATAACCAGAAATTCGGTTAATGAAAATGGCTTAAAAGGTTTATGTCCGTTGAGAAGTTTAGCTCAGATAAGAGAACCCTTGTGCTGTAAGTAAAATGTGAACATTTTGAGTCTTAGATTGGTCACAAAAGTTTTAGTCACTCAACTTTAGAACTCTGTGTGCATCTGATAAATTTAGCCTGAAAAGAAAAAAGGATTAAAATGTTATTATTGATTAACTAAGTCAGCAATAAGCTTTTTGCAAACATATTTCTGTTAAAAAGAGGTGTCGTTATAGGACATGAGAGAAGTTAAAGTGCTGGGAGACGTCCTGGCCTTGATGAAGGGGTATAATGATTTTGTAGATGTTGTAACACCGCACGTTCGGGTCCAATGCACTTTGGGGTCGGACCCCAAAGTGCATTACACTTCGCATCACACTTTAGGATCCAACGCACTTTGGGGTCAAAATCGAGAAATTGACCCCAGAGTGCGTTAAAATGCTACATATCAACGCACTTTGGGTTCCAGAGTTCTGAACGTGTCAATTAAGTTCTGCTTAAATACTGAGTACTGACTTATTTCCGGTCTGCGACATTAAGATATTCGGGGTGGAGTTCAAGATGACGATCAATACTTTATTTGATGCTTAAGTGATAAAAGTTTCATTATTTACCACTTGAAATATCTGAAAATTATGTCCATATAACAAAGTACATAAATTGTGAATGTATTCCTTAAATTGAAAGATGCTGCGAAAAGTATCCTGTTCTATCCGTCATTTACTTGATATCTTTTGGTGCCATATTGAGCCCCTTTGTAAATTTGATGGCCAGAGGCTTTTTAGGGCAAACATGAATTTTATAATGTTTAAATAATGGTATCAGAGAAATATAAGATGCTTGTTACCTGAATAAAATAGCGATGAATGTCAAATAGTTTGACAGAAAAGTAGTAAAATATAAACAATGTAGTATTGTACTTCCATATAAAATACTAATTCACTATAACTGCACTCATTGCCAAAAAACAACAGATGAAAAAGATGGTTCAGGTAATTGGCCAATGAGTACTTTTTGGATACTATAGAAGACCAATAAAATTTAAAAGCTTTTAAGAAATACAAATAAAAGCGTAATGGGCCTTTAATACGTTATTTTTATAATCTCGGGCGGAGGTGGGGGGAAATCGTCACCCCACCATCCCTTCTAGACCCCCATCTTAATGTGTGACTACTTAAATAGTTTATGATATTTTTGAGTACAGCCTGTACGGACTACTACTTAAGGCTAAATCTACAAGGGTGAATCAATAAATTCGTAAACTAATTCAATAGCGTCAAAACTACTGGTCCGTTTAAAATGAAACTTTAAATGCTGTGAAAACAGATTATTTCAAATTGAAACGTACTATGAACACAACTTTGACTTCATCACTTATGACGTCATAAACCGTAAATGACGTCACGTTATTGGCGTCCGTTCGAAAATGGCGTTACACAGCGTCAACGAACAACGCATCGTTATAAACTTTTACACAAAACTCGGAAAGTCTTCTCCCGATATTTGTGAAGATTTGCAAAAAGTTTACGGAGAGGCTGCTCTGTCAAAAGGTGCCATTTCAAAGTGGATAAAGCGGTTTTAAGAAGGTAGAGAAGCAACTGAAGACGACAGTCGTGCAGGTAGACCAGTGAATGCAACATATGAAGAAACAGTTGCTGCCATTCAGGAGTATTTACTTCGAGATAGACGAGTAAATGTGAAGCACAAAAAACGATAATTTCCAAGTCAGCCGGGAAGGTTATGGCCATTATATTTTGTGATACATACAGTGTAGTGCGAGACCACTTTGTTCCTCCGAAAACGACAGTCACTGGGAACTATTATGCAACATTACTTAAAACGGAAGTCATGGCGGCAATAAGGAGAAAGCGCCCACATCTACTTAGGTCCGGATTCATATTACACCACGATAACGCGCCGAGCCGTTCAAGCCACGTTGTCATTGATATACTAGAAAAACTCGACGTCGAACTGTTACTGCACCCACCCTACATCCCGGACTTAGCACTTTGTGACTTTTGGCTATGTCTAACTTAAAAAGACAGCTGCGGAAGATGTCACGTGACGGGCTACAACACGTGTTCGAGTCATGGGTGGAGTGATGGGACGAGTGCAAATCGTGCATGGGACGTTACTTTGAGGAGTAATTATTTTAGGTATTTGAATTAAATCATTTCCCCGCTATTGAATTAGTTTACGAATTTATTGATGCACTCTCGTATACCTAGTCAAAATTCTTAAATGTAACATTTATATAAGCTAAATAAATAGCCCTTTCAACATATTATCAGGCACATTTTGTTTTACTAAAATGTCTTATTAAGAATTCCCAGGATTTATACGTTTGTCTTTGCTAAGACTTATATTTCTATAAAATGTGTAAATAAAAAAACGGGAAAAATGATGCAATTAGCTAAAATATATTGAGTTAATGAAAGGTGTACAGTACATTCTTTAAAAATAAATCGAAAATGTAAGAAAAACATATTTTGAGCTTATTAATTGATACAAATTCTTTATTTGATGAAAGTTCTTCACTAACTGACCAAGATCATTTAAAATCCCTTTTGATTCTACTATAATTCAGGGCACATGTTTGCGTCTATTTAATACCTTGATTTTTGTTTACCGTTGGCGTTGACTACAATATGTTATTTAAAACATAATGAAAATTCATTTTTATTGATTGAATTTTTATGACCCCAAATTGTGCTCGTTTGTCTGATGTTAAAAAATGCATATGTACCTGTTTAACGCACTTTGGAGTCTGAACCCAAAGTACGTTGGACCCCAAAGTGCGGTGTTACAATTCTTTACATTTGATAGTTCCATGACTCTTTATTCTTACTAAAATAGAAAGTGGCACTGAGAAGATACTGTAACCTTCATGAGACAGTTTTTTTACCAAGAAAGGTCTGAAGCAATGTACATCAACGGTAGAAGAGAAGTGTGTGTATCAATACTTTAGCACCCTTTGTTTAAACTGCGAAATAGAGACAGTTCATACAGACACTTTTGTCGATACATTGTATATAGTATGTACTATTTTAATATAGTTAATAATTTTCTTTCATTTCGACTTTTAATCTAACAAGAAGGGGAAGTGATATCGAGGAGATTTTTTTCTATAGTTAAACCAAGAAAAGTCTAAAGGTTTCGAATCTACATGTACCCCTTCATCGTGTAAAAAGGAAAAGTCTTAAAACATTTGATAAAATACACAATATAGACAATGTATAATGTTATACTTATGATGTTTATAGTGTGAAATAATTTTCAATTATGCATTGAAAAATAGGAGTAACTTGTTAACATAGTCTCATAATATAAATTAGACTTTAATAATTATATATTTCAAATGAAGAAAGTATATGTAATGTCTCAGTATTATATTACTGTGTAAATATTTAAATGATAACAAGGGCTTTTCTCTTTTGCCATTATCACAATTGTTAAAATTAACCTTTTGTTCATTATATCAAGAAAATTGTGTAATTGTTATTCGAATTTGTATCAATTGTATGTAATAAAAGCCATGGTATCACTCGCAATAATGATGTTCTGATATGTATATATATTTATATATGAATATTAATGTTTTTATAATATTTTTATTGATACCTTGATATATTGTAATTCTGTTAAGATGAGGAGTTTAATAAGAAATAAGAAAAATTGTTCTGTTATATCATATGATGTTTCTAACATTGAGAAAAATGTTAGCTTTACGCTACATTGTTATGTGTAACGTAACCATTTCATTATGTTAATATAACATGTTCGCTTTTTGTCGACATATATAATTAATGCAACATAGCAAATGTAGTATAGCTCGATATAAAATATACCATAAAGATCGCAAAATATTATGCGCAATGTTAATATATATCCTCGGTTAAAGTAATCGAGGTTTTACTTAAAGATTGCGTCAGTAATATATATTAAAATCAGTTAGATGTGTACATCATTCGAGGTTTTTTTGCTTGCTACAATGTTTATTTTCTATCGTATACTGAATCCGAAAAATACACACATTTGGTGCGTGCGAAGAAAAGTTAATTTGTATAATGATTTTCCTTGGTTGGCCATTTTTATTCTTGATTAATCGTTTAATTTAGAAAGGACAAAACTATTGATATGGTCACAGAATATTTTTTATGCAAGGTTTATTATTGATTTATAAACATAATGATAAATGTAAAATGGAATTATAAAGATGCATTTTCAGCTCAATTCAGTCAAGTTATTATGTTTTTATAACTATTCGAAGGTAACTGAAAATAATGTTTCTTATTTGATTAAGTTATATTTTACAGATTTTGTTCCAAGAATAAGATTCACTTCTTTTCTGGGATGTTTGTAATTTTGAAGAACGATTCTAAAGAAGTTAGTGAAATGGGATACCTTGAATTTTACTGTGTGCTATCTTTTTTATATTCTGTATATAAGAAGAGACATTAAATTTTACATGCCTTTGTAAAATGTTCTTAACTTATTCATGGAAGGCGTGCAGTTATTGAGCATACATATTCAACTTTTAATTACATTATACATAGTAAGTGGACTATTTTAAGGGTCTTCTCACTAAATTATGTAAGAACACTTACGGAAGGTGGCTGGTCTTGAGATTTTGGTTGGATACCACGCCCCTTCCCTCGATGGAGTAAGGTTGCGCAGCCGACTCGCAACATACTGACATACTACGTTCATAACTGTGTGTTTTCCAGTTTATGTACGATGGGAGATTATTGTCAACAAAGTCATTTTAGATTACACTGATTTATGAAACATTGAGATGTTATTGTCATGTAAACACTACTTAGATTCAACGTAATTAATTATAAAAAAGGAGTCAATTTTGTAGCGGTTCGCTTGAATAAATTGTCCTGGTATTTTTGTTTTACAAATTTTGGTCACGTAATTCACTGTAACGTATTACACAAACTTTATCATTCTGGTTGGTGTTCCTTCACAATCGTTGACTTCGTCCACCATGACTGCATTTAACATGGAACATTTAAGTAAGTTTTTCAATTTACTCATAAGCAATGTGGCACATATCTGCCATAAAGTAATATATGCTTTAGACTCCTTGGACGCGATAATTACAGATTTGCACATGTGTGTTGGTGGCATTTCTTTGTTGGTAATATCTTTAAGTTGGTAGAGTACTTGTGTTGGTAGAATATTTGTGTTGGTAGTATCTTTGTGTTGGCAGAATTTTTTTGTGTGTTGGTAGTATCTTTGTGTTGGTATATATTTGTGTTGATAGTTAACTTATGCGTTTATTGTATTTTTGCGATGTAGTAAATCTTTATGATTATTTCTTTAGTTAAATAAATCAAACTTTATGCCTGAACTGATTTAAAATACACAAAAACAACATCAACAAGAACAGCAATTTGTCAACTTGTAAGTCTTTAATGATTATGAAATTTAACTATCTTTTAATATTACCTACTTTATATTTGCAGTCAGCGTTATGTCCCCTATACTATGCGGCGGTTAATGAAGATGTGACAACTTCTAAGTGCCTTATTAGATGCGGAGCTACCTTGAACCGACTTAACTCAGTATGAACCTTTTACAGAAATAGATGCAATTAGAGCTGATATTCGCATATTTTACATTTTCTTTTACAAATTTTCTTTGTCAATAATTATATACAATGATGATAAGTAAGACTATGAAAATATGTATCATGAGCGTTTTCAGCTCAACTGCGAACACACTTCGTTCAACTCTTATCATCTGTTATTTTTTGATGTTTGAAACCTCTGACACAGTCAATAACATTGTAAATGACTCATCTTTTCAAATAACAGTTTTGTTTCTTATGATCCGAGAACTTTTAATACTGTGTTATTCAATTGTTCGTTACCTGTTTTTTCATATTTTTAGTTGTTATTTTTTTATCTCATTTTATTTCAATTTTTTATCATGACATTCAGTTTTTCAAAACCCCAAATGCTGTGTTTATGAATTTTGAATTGTTTGATTTTGATGTTTTTGACCTAAATTTATTCTTTCTTTTTTATTATGTTGATTTTCGCTATATTCATGCCTGATCCTTTAATGTTTTCAAGATCATTTTCCCCAATCGTTTAATTGTATACATTATAATTGCCAGTAGAGATCTTATCTTACAGGAAGGAGAAGGATTGGTTCATATAATGGTAGAAGAGGAGAAGTTAGAGGGATTATCTACAATGAAAGAACTCAAAGCAGACTTCGGACTGTTGAATGAGGTATATTTTGAACATGGTTTAGATATACTAAATGAAAATTAAAACAGCAAATATGCATGCAAGTTGCAAATGAATCAATCCATATGACGACCGTAGAGTAAAATCAGCCGGCAAATCCTCCATAATCAATGAAGCTGATTAAGCAATATTCAACTTATATCATCACCTTACGCAGAATAGTCTAATATATTTCTCTGATGATATAACTTAGAACCTTACGAATGCTTTATTTAATACAAAAGGCACGGAAAATGATATAACTTTAGAAACATGTTGAATTCTTTTGCAATATTTCAGGGTGGAATAACATGTGTTCACATTGCATCCAGACAGGGACAAACAAAAGTGCTCAGACATATGAAAGATATCGGTGTGAATTTATGTGTACAAGATAAGGTAGGATCGGCATTCAATACAAGTGTTAATTGAAGTAAGGTTTATTTCAAATATGTGCAGGAAACTATCTAGGATGGTATCGCATGGAGAAATGACCGACTGGTCTCTCTGAAATGAAGTATTGAGAAATAGAAATAAGATAAAAATAGAAATTTAACTTAAAACAACTGTTGATTAACTTAAACCTAAATCATAAAATGTTCTGGTCGTGGCGCGTTTGGTGCAATACTTAACATAAAATATAATGTTAGTCCTGTGCTTAGGTTGTTGCTTTGTGTTTAAGTTTTACTGTTTGTGGCCGCCGATACCTTAAACCTTTCTCTCATGAGCATATTGTGAAAAATGGCCGTTTTCATATAAAAGCCTCCTGTTACAAGTTCAAACTGCTATGAAATTATGAAAAATGCTTCAATACTGATCAACCTTGGCACAAATGTTGACTGAACCATTGTCTTTGTAACGACATGCTCAGTCTTAAATTTCCTGTTACCGTGGCAACGAGGGGACATCTCAAAATTGCCAAAAATCACTATTTTGTGTTGAATTTTTCCATCAAAATTGATTTCAAAGTGCTGCAACTTCTCAATGGATTGAGATAGAGTCAAAGGCTTTTCAGCGTTGAGTATACATTACCTTAGCAATAAGTCATTTTAGTCTCTCACAAGTCCAAGGTTTTCTTGGCGATAAGGGGGACTATCGTACCCCTTCAAACCCCCCAAACCGAAGGGGGCACATCCCCCTTCTTGCAACCCCTGAAGTACCTTTATGGGTGTGGGGGAAAAAGTGATCATTTTTAGCAACATTTCCCAAACGAAAAAACTTCATAGGGTAATGTTTCATTGTTTGGGGCCTCAAAAAGAGAAGGGTTAAATAATACACGTAGGGACAACGAAAGTCGCAATATGATCTCTACTGTATTAATACGACGTAAAGTATGTTTAAAAGGTTTATAATAAATCAAACAAATTTGCGATTATTTTTCAATTACGTTTGTCGAATCGTTTTTGCATTGTAACATTTATGTCATAAAGACATAATTAGAAAGCATTTACAGTATCTATAATTAATTGTATTTCCTGTATTATTTCACAATCTTTTCACTTATTTTCAAAGCGAGGGTTATCAGCACTTCATGCTGCTGTTATTGAAGATAAAGGTGATGAAGTAGACATGCTGAACAATATTGGTGTCGATCTTGATTGCAAGTCAAAGGTTGGTAAAGCAGTATTCATACAATTCAGAAGAAAATAATTAAGAAGCGACTTTAACAGTATGTAATTATGATAAATATCCTTAATTGTTAGTATGTATATGAGGCACATAAACATTAAAATGCCTTTATAATGTTAAATAAATTGTAGTTAATTACTTAGTTGTTCTGTATCTGTGTGTGTTTTAAATTGTTTATTAAACTTTGCTATTCCAATATAAAATTTGTTTTAGGATTTTACACGCAATACGGACACGCCACAACTTTGCAAAACAAGCTGGCCACCAAATGATGTCCAAAGGCAAGATTATTGGATGATCAGGGTATTTTCAAATGCTTTATTTTATTTATTAGTTTAATCCATTAATATCGATAAACATTCAGCCTTATCCATAAATTTTTATCTGTCGATTGAATAGAAATAGTCATTTTTATTGGACCGTTCTTCCTTTGTGACCATACTTTTATTTGTCTCATAAACAACTATTTATTTCGCTATGTTTATTATGATTGTTGAAAGAAACCGGATTCTATAGACAACGATTGTATCAGTCTGAACTATTCGCCATTTCAAAACTCAGTACTCTTTTCCTAAATTGTTTTGTTCATATTAATTGTATCACATTTTTTTTACAAATCGTAGTCGCTAGAAAGTATCATATAAAATTTATTGTCGTATTAATCCCAGATATATCTGTGTTTTTAAAATCAATTTTATCAGTTTGATAATTATTGTTAAATATGAAATTTCTAGGCAATATTTGTTACATCATTTACTTACGAAAATTCTACAGCCTTTCACTCATCTAATAGGATTGTGATTTCTAAACAATTGAAAAGGAAATAACAATATAATGAAACAATCTGATCAATTATTATCTCAGGTTGGAATGACACCTTTGCATATGGCATTTTGCATGGAAAAGGATGATCTTTTGGCACATCTTGCTACTTGTGGTGCAAGTATCAACCTTGGAAACGATGTGAGTTTTAACAGTTTTGTGGAATGTTATGAGAGCTATATGAATGAATAATTTTATTGTACAAAAGGCAAATGCTTGTGAGTACATTTATACGAACTTATAATACAAGTGTTTTTTTTTTACAAAATAATCTATGGCGGCCCAGTTGTATATAAATTATCATCAATGTATGTAATCTTAAAAAATATCAAGCATCACTGCATGCAATAGAAATATGAAATAAATGTTATCAAGTATGCTAACGTATCATTTTGCAAACAATAAGAGGCAATTGGTGAGCCAACAGTATCAATCAATAAAAATATAAATGCTTTCATGTAAATGTCTCATTTAAAATATTTAATTTGACTTTTGTAGTATGTTCAAACAGTTATACACCTATCATAGGCATCGTCAATAAGATTTTGAAAAATACAAAAAAGTAAACGTTAGTATTCAACTTTACACACACACATACACAAAAAAATATTTATACCAAAATAGAGTCTTCCACAAGAGAAAAAAGTATAGTAGTATCTGAACTTTTATAATGTTCTTTGGAAGAGCAAACTTCGAGTTTTATTAGATATGTTATAAAAGAACACATTCAATTAAACGATATTAAGGTACATGTATAACCATCCTAATGGGCACTGTAAGAAACTGAAAATAACATCATAGGTCAGCTTATAATGACAAAGATAATACTTAAGAAAATGAAATGTAACAATATTCAATAATTAAATGGCGATAATTCAAGAAAAAAGGAACTAGCGTTATATTATTTATCACATATGACAAAGGTGTGGATAACAAACATATTTTTGAATATTGAGTTAAATCTTAGAACCTACTAAAATATAAGGACAATTCTTTAACGTGTATATAATGCGGAAAATATTGACACTAGAGTTATATTACTATTATCATTATTTTATGGATGTTGATATGAAACTTAATTTTCAAGTTTGAAGTAAATCCTTTCAAAAATAAAAAAGTTAGAGCAAAACAAGTAATGTTTATAAAAAATCCAAGTTCAAAGGGAGAATAATTTTAGAAATATTCATGCTAGAGTTATGACTCTTGTTTCACATGATGTGAGTGCTAATTAGTAACAAATATTTGAAGTTTGATGTAAATAAAATAAAGCTAAAAATAAGGAAACTCTTTAATACCATTCTTATGAAAAATATTTTCCTATTGATGATTTTACAACTTACAAACAATACAAGCAAAATTATTGTTTCTGCTTAAAATGTTTGAAATATGTATAAAATTGTAAGCTAAATCTAATCGAAAATATTCCCAATATTCACTCAACCAAGGAACTGTTTTCAAAGTTTCCCAAATCTTTTTCCAATATGTATATTTGTTGTTCCTGTCAAATGTGAAAACATTTACCGTGCAATATTATGACAATAATTAACACTTTTTCTTTACGAAAAGGATCAGAGAAATAGAATTTACATATATAATGTTAAAAAAGTAATGTTGTTGTTATAATTTGACTGAGGAGTAAAATTATAAAATAAATACACAAGGTCAGATGTTCAATTTATTCTTTTACTTTTATTGGCTCAATTTCGCAATGACACTGGCTGTTTTACATTTTTAGTGGTGGACAAATATGTAAATTTTTACGCCTCCGATGGGCGGCATATTAAAATCACATGGTCCGTCTGTCTGTCCGTTGTCTGTGCGTCCTCACTTACACAGCTGTCGTTTCCGGACTGTAATTTTGCCATGCATTGAAGGATTTAAAAATAAAACTAGCATAAATGTCTGGTGTGCCGCATCTAAGACCCATGTCCCGAACTTTAAGGTCAATGTTACACTAACAGTTTGAAGAATTAGAGAGCTTAAAGGTACACACATTCGTGTCCGGACTCTAACTTTGTCGTGTATGAAAATATCTTTAAGTACTCTTGCATATATGTTTATCACATATTAGTTTTTGTCCGTTTTTTTTTTCATATAAAATATGAAATTAAGAAAAAAAAAGTTTTATGCATAAGACTTTTAGTGTTACTGTAAATTGTATGAAATTGGATAAGGTAACAACTTAAAATGATTATAATTTGAAATCGGCATGGTAAACTTTCTTTATATTTCTCACAAATGTTTAGATTTGTATCAAGATGATGAACATTAAATAATACTTTTATGCCCCTATTTTATATGACAAAATCTACCGAGTTTTCTTACTCCACCCTTTTCTTATTTGACGTAAAATAACAAGTTCCTCTCTCAATAAACAAAAAAAACTTTTTATAGACATTTGTCATTGGTTTTGTTTGTAGTTATTAAAAAAACTATGGTTACTTATTAAGTACTTTTAACTAAGACAAATATGAAACTACCAAAACTTTTTAACATATTCCTAGTTGCTGTTGTTTAAAAACTAATAAAAAAGTTATACTTCGATTGTCAATATTTTTCAAACAAGACAGTAAGCTTTTTTTTAATATTTTTTATTTATGTCCAGAATATATCAGATAGTACAGTTTATTATTATTTATTTATTATTTCATAGAAAATATTAGTAGGAAAGAAATATTTCTCCATTAAACAAAACATTTTTATTAACAGATCAAAAGTTTTTCGTGACTTTAGAATAACTCGCGCATTAAAAAAAGGAGAACTCTTTTCGTGACTCATACCGCGGGTTAAATAATTTTCTAGGTCACGATATGTGATAACACTCTTCTAAAAATAGATTCTGCATCACCTGTGCTGATTTTCGGACAAGCGATTAGGGTGTATACATTATACATGTAATAAACCAGCGGATACTTGGAAAATTTGGACTTGTTCTGCTTGAAAGTAGAAAATCTGAATTTTATCAGATTGGTATGGAAGCCTTGGAGGGTCACTTTTGAGTTTCGACTTATAGATTTATTTTACTATTTTCTTATGACTTTTGATTTATGACTTTTGATTTATGACTTTTGATTTATGACTTATGGATTTTGTTATTTCCCACGCGCTTGCCATTATAATTATAATTTCCAAGGAAAATATGGTAGAATATGACAACGATTCAGACGAGGTAAGTTCATTTACCTAAGTTTCCTGGAGACTTATATGTGGGCTCATATGCAAGAACAGAATGTTATTCTTATATAAGCCTTTTAAATTGATTAAGAAAAGAAAATACTTTGCTTGCATTGCATTGCATTGCATTGGGTATCCATTTTTTATTTTGATTTCCGGAACAGGGATATATAATCTCAAATTGACATACAGCGTATGAATCAAACGCTTTATTGTTTTATATAGGTTCCAGTTTTAAATCCAAACCAGTCTCGCATTGTGCTGCAGTTACAATCGGTTTTCACTCGTAGTTTATTCTTCGTCCATCTTATATTGAATATAGACCAAATTATAAGCCTTATTTTGACAAAGAAATTTGTGGTTAAGAAGTTTCATGAAACATGGTATTTCAAAAACAATAAATCATACAGCTTTGAAACTTCACACACTTGTTTAGAACACGCTCTAAGTTAGAAATCTCTGAATTGCATTGTTATCAAATTCTGCCTCTTTTTCGATTTTGTATTTCATTTTGTATATATATGTATTTCATTTCAATTAAGATAACACATACTTTTAATGTTTTCAGTTTAAATTCTAGTAAAGCTACCTGTAGGAATTAAGGACGTGCTGTCGAATGGTTTCAACTACAAAGCAGTTGCAAGAGCATCAGCAATACATATTTGTCAAGTTTTCGGAGCCAGTTAAGAAGACTAAGAGGTTTCATGGCAAAACAGCGTTCGTTCCGAGTGGAAAGTAGTACAGTTTAGCAAATGCAAAATGTCCAAACACTAGTGATTTGGTTTTCTTCGTTATTGTCTATGGAAATATTCAGACATTTTTGGAATACGAGCGTTACCATTTCACACTTGTTTCAGACGCTCGATAATTTTCAAGTTTTAACCCCACCACTTATTGTGGACGCTTTATTGGAAACACGCAATGTCACGTCCCGCCACGTTTATTTTATACTGTCCATACCTCCAATATGGTACAAATCTTGTATCGATATACAGGTCATGGTGAGACAGAGAAAAGTGTGAAAAATCATGAATTCATAATTCTGGTTTTCATAATTTTCAGTATTTGCCCATTGTAAATTTTAAAACTTAAAAGAGAGGTATCGAAATCAAACTTTGCATGTTCATATAGCTTGGCGAGGCAGAAAGAAACATACTTCTTGCTATTATAGCTACATTTTAGAAAGTCCCCTTTGTTGTTGATTTTTTTCTTCATTTTTTTCATACTTAGATTTTGTTAAACTCATAATTATCTCAAAAACTGTTGGAGGCATCAACTTGAATTTAATGGCGAGACAGAGTGCATTGTGTTGTTAACAAAACTTTTGATTATAACATTTAATCGTTCTTCTAAGTTAAACATTCCCTTTTTCGACATGCTGTGGGTTGTGGGTATGCACATTACGAAAGACTATGATATTTCCATTACATATAAAGTCGGTTATTCTTCGGAAAAAAAACGAACTTGTGGACGTTATTTAATATATACATTATACAATGTATACAGTTTCTTAAAGTTAACTAGGAAATTTTTAGCTAGAGACTGTGTTTGTTTTTTCTCTCTTTTGAACAGTTAGAAATGAAGAAATAACGCTTTGACAATGATTTTAAAAATCTTGACTTCAATAATAATACAGTCACTCTAGCGTTGCTAGTTTACCTAATTCAAAAGCTTCGTTAGATCACTCATGATTTTCTTAGTTTTTCATCAGTAACGTATCAACGATGTGTTGTTTTGTAGAAATATTGCATGTATATATGTCTTCTGTGACGTAAATACTTGATGTTTTTGTTGATGGCAGTGTTTATTTTTAGCTGTTCCTTAGTGTTAGCTTTTAAGTAAGGCATGTGTGCTATTTTAGAAAAAAAAATGCTTACCTCTGTAGTTCTTATCTTTGTTTTTAAATTAAATATAATGAAGCTCAAATTCAGTTTGTTTTGCCTATCTAATACATTTGTTTTCTTATAAGACAACAATTTTGTTAAACAAAAAGAAGCACGGTTGTAGAATAAAAAATGTTTGTTGTTATCTGTTTCCAAACAATTATTGATAGCTCTGCCAACCTGTCACGGTCAAGACCGTGAGGTAAAAACCTTTGGTAGTGTGGTCTCTCGGTAGAGGTATATTTAGGTAGTCTGTTGAGGGAGTTGGCTGGTTCCACACAGTTTACTTCTATAGTGATTGCTATTCTATTTCTACTTTGCTCGTTTCAACCTCTTACTTATAATTTTAATGGAACACTATCTCTACATAGATAAATAAATTCTCTGTAACATTTAAATACTGTTTATTCCGGTGGGAAATTGCAAGTTTATTTTGGTTATAACAAAGTTACAATAACACAATAATAAATTGTCAACAAATGAGAAAAATGTCTTTTTATCATTCAGGACCAGATTTAATATGATAATGTAAATAAGTACAAGTTTGAAGTAGAAATCACAAGCGTTTCAAGTCATATTTGTGTCAAAACCGTTTTCTAAATTTTATTTTATACCTATAAATTTTCTTCCTACGGATAGAAAATTCCGTATTATGTTAGTGACAAATACGGAACCATATATGGAAATGCCGGATTATTTTTTACCTTGGTTCCGATCTTAGCTGTGTCTTACGTAGCATTAGGAAACGGGATCCAAAATTATAAGAGGCGTCGCCGGTTTTGCATAAATTACGTATTCATCCGTCAGTCATAAATGTATTTTTTTATTTTCTGAAATTTCTTATAGAAGTGTAGTTTAATGAAAATCATTTTTACTAAAAACGAAAAGGTATATAATAAAAGTAAAATTATGTTGTAGTAGCTTTCTGAGGCTATGCATTTTTCTACTTGCAACAATGGAAAATTGATATCTCACTCGACCTTCGGTCTCGCGAGATATCAATTTTCCACCACTGCTTGTAGCAAAATACAAAGCCTTAAAAAGCTACTACTACATAATATTCCGTACATATATCTCCTTCATTTTAATGTATTATAATGCCTAACGCTTGTACCCTCTTTAATAGTCAACACGGAAAAATAGCGTAACAGTCAACCGTGACTAACTTCAACAAGGAATTAAATAATCTATTTCAAGATGTAAAATGTTAATAAAAATTTGTAATAAAGCTACACATCTAGAAAATAGCTAAGAACTGTTTTATCTGAATAAAAAATTCGTTATTTATCAAGAATAGTTTATTTACTTTAATACTTAATGCTGCAGACGGCACTTATAAATGAATGTCCCGAATTAAAACTTCTATACATATGATTTCACATTAACAATTGATGTTGATTCTTCACGTAAAAACGATCAACTATGATAAAAACATATGAATGCAATAATTCTAATTTTAAACATCATATGACTTCAACACCACTCTCGGCCGATGTGCTCCCTTGCATTTGGTGATTGTATCACAAATTTGCTTATTTTGCATTAATCTAAAATCAAGTAAAACTAATGTTTATACCAAGGCAAAGAGTAACAGCAAATGGCAAAAGTTATAAGTCAAAAGATAAAAGTCATAAGTAAAAAGTGATAAATTATAAGTGAAAAGTCATAAGGCAAAACCTAAAAAAAAACACGAGAAAATAAGTCAGCATTTATTACAAAGATCAATTACTATTTTTGAAATAACAATCATATATATTCCTTTTAAATACCATAATACATCCTATAAAGTATGGTTGCTATTTGTTGCGAATGAATAAGACGTTTGAATCTAATTACACATACTTGAAATTACACGTATAACTTATATGTCACGGTACGAATCTATTCAGTAGATGATATGCAATCTCGGTCGGGACGAAGCTAGCCCTGTAAGGGGTTCCGGGTTCGAATCCCGGTATGGCTGCAAATCTTTCTCCCCCTGTGACATTTGGCATAGAGGAAAGTGTCCCTGCCAGTCACGCGGGAGACCGAGGTTCTATTCCTGGTCGGGCAGCCGTTTTGTAACAAGGGCTTGATAGAAGAGATACAACCAGAAGTCGATTCATATAGTGCAGTTAATCTCGTAATACGTATGCCAAAAACAAAAAGAAATACTGCATGTATTTTACGTAAATAGTTACAAAATTGCACATACATATATTGTGATGTAAAAACTTTACAAATTAATATTTACAGGCTGCTGAGTTGGAAATCTTTAAAAGGACAATTAACTTGTACAATAAATGTGTTTAGATTTTTCTAGCTATTTTAAGATGGAAAAATATGCACGTTTTCTATTATTATATTTTTTTTACATATATTCATTGCCTAATTAATGCAAAAAAAAAATCTAAGAGCAAATTACAATTATAACATTTTCAATGCTTTATATATTACAAACTAGCCGGTAAAAGCCGTCCATATTTCACAGAATGAATCAATATACTTCTAGAAAGATTTTAGCAAACTTTGATACAAGCCCTTTTACTAAATGCAATTTTAGTGATTTTTTAAATTTAGAATGATATGATAAAAAATGTTCAAATTGGTGGGGTAGAGAAACATTTCCATGCATATTTCTATCGTGTCGAGAATAGTCATGCATTTAACATGTTATTATTTGCATCTAAACAAACAACACTTACAAAACATGTTTAAATGAGATTACACGGATATTTTTTTAGACTTTCAATAAATGTATTTCTTTTAAAAAGCCTTTTAAATGTATATGTTCTGAGTCATAATAATGCCTACAACTCCAAATCCGTACGGTAAATTTTGCTTAAATTTTGCATACAGGTGTCCTTTAGGTATACCACTAAACAATGTTGTCAATTTTACAATGCCTTATAGTGCAAATTATAGTGGTTATAACTTAAATGATAATTTACAAATATATTGTAATTTGCTCAATATTTACAAACCAATATCTTAAAATAACCATATAATGAAGTGAAATCGTAGACTATCGTCTTTATGATTTTAAAACATCATTTTTTGAAACTTAACCTATAGTAACCTAGTATATATCAATAACACGAAAAAAAATCAGTATTAGTCGTTTCAAAGCGTATTTATATTAAATCTATTCTCAAAATTAAATCTTTCAACTCGGTACACAGTTGTAGTGCTGAATCAGCGTCCAATGGCATCTGTAGATCTGGCTTCAGAAGGGGTGCTAATTCTATGAATTCCACACATTGTCTTCTTGGGCGTGAAAACATGTTCTTTGCAAATATATACGTCTCTCAAGTTAACTGCATTGCCGAAGTCGTGAGTTTCATACAGACCTGGTACAAAAAAACAGTGTGTCAGGTTTACCACAAATAACAGAAGAACTTTTTTGTTGCCTTATTTCATGTGTAATCCGGTCTAACTCGGTTTGTATGAGGTCCATGAAGCAAAATTTTAAGTTCTCACATTGTATCGGATCCAGATCATTAAATACACAAGTATCGCGTAAGTCTTTGAAAAAAAAATCCACCAATGGATTCCATTTTTTCTCGTAATGTACACCACCACTTCTCAATGCGTTGGTTAGATGTGCTTTTTCCAGCTACAAGGCTTCGAGTACCAACTATCGGATCTGTAGAATCGTGTCTGAAGTATTTCTACAATAGTAAAGCAATGCAGTTTTCCGTACCGACATGACAACCTAGTAATTGGGTGAGGGGGACTTGATAATGTTCATTAAAGGTGTCTAAAAGAATCTTGCAATAAGGTGTGGGTCGTTATTTGAGTCCAAAACCTCTAACCATGTTATTTTTCTACTATACCCATTCACAGCACCATGGATATAAAATCCTTATGAAACCGTCCATATGTCATGGCGTAGTATACGCGTCGGCATAAGCGATGAGCTTTCCGCATCTCAATACCATCCGGATCAAGCGCTCTCATTATTTCCATGACGTCGTCTCCCTTGACGTACATGTGGTAATTCAGCATTAACCTACGCCATATTGTACGAAATTCTATGCGTTGTCCATTTGTTTGTATTTCTCTGTTTATAACTCAAAAGGAGTATATATTCCATTACGCCGTTTTAAATTTAAGCGTTTAAAAAGTCTATTCACTGTACTAAATGACGTCGTTATGCCATGCTCTACCAGAAAGTACTCTATTATCAGCAGAGTTTTGTTTGTTATAGATGTTGAGGGTAGGTATCTTGGCACGGTAGCTTTGGTAATGCTGAACAGTATAATGATGAAGACACAGATCAACATCAAGGTTTTCATCCTCGTTACCTTTTGTCCAGTAGTTGTGTCTGAAATAAGAGTTTATCTTTTATCTAAATCTTTATACATTCATAGTATATAAAATGGGTAAATCTCTTAGCTCCGTTTTTTAAAGATTGATAGGTGCAAAAAAGTATTTTAAATGCTAGTAGGATATTTTGTTCTGACTGGTTTTATATCTACGTTTATTCTTAAGTGTTCTTTTCTCAATTGTTAAAATATACAACAAAATTAGACATTGATGCTAAATGCAAATGGTGCTCGATTACAATTTTAAGTTAACTTGTGTGTATGAACATAGCACTTGCCGTTCTTTACTAATTCCGTGTTAGCTCACTAAAATGCTGAATTGCGATACATGTTTAATACTGTGCACCATGCCATTTTAAGACGTAAAACTTGTATTCCCTGTCTACTTGTAAAACAGTTATTTGTTTGTTACTCATGGACAGATTTTGTGATGAGGACAAAAAATGTATAAGCACTAATATAATGAACATATTAAGAACATAGAAGATTGTACAAAACACACAGTCACACTTGTGGAATTAAAGTCTGTGATATGTTATCACTATGGGATTATATCAAATAATATTAAATTCCCTCCTTAACATATCCTCTCCTCCATGACAAATCTGCATGAAATTATTTAAAACGTTTAAAAACATACCTGAAACCAAAGTTGCTGCTTTCAGCTTCTAGGGCACGTGTAAAATGGGTTAGCCAAAAGTCATAAGACGTAAGTCACAAATCAAAAGTCAAAAGTCGAAAGTCAAAAGTAAAATATCCGTAACTCGAAACTCAAAAGTGACCCTCCAAGGCTTCCATAGATTGGGACACATACAATATATTTCTCTACAAATCTCGAACTTGTATGGAACAACCCTTCTCTGTTTCTCTTTTGTGTGTGTGTGTTTTTTTTTTCTTCTAAAAATGCCTAAATGTCTTTCCGGTTGCATGTCCGTCGCATTCAGTGCTGCAGCACTTTGATTTACACTACTAACAGCACTACTTCGTTCAGAATACCATGTGACATGGTTATTCAAAGTGATGATTAAAGGATCGTGTGCTAAGGCATGGCGTATTTGTAAAAATAGAGCAAGTTCTAAAGTGCATTTATGTAACTAATGTGATAATAGTATAGAGAAAACAAATTAACAAAACGTTTCCGAGAGTAGTAGTATTTTTTACAAAGACAAGTAGGGAAAATTCAAACCAGCGAAGATAATTTTAGCTCTGAACTGTGCTTGTTTCAATAAAATCTAACTTAAAACATATTGATGAAACGACATCGGTGTTCTACTTTTTTATTAATATGTCCATGAAATACCGTTTTTTGCTTAATTTTTGTTTAGTTATGCCCAATCTTTGAAAAGAAAATCACAGGGTGCTTAGCAATTATGTCATTGTAATATATTGTTTGATACATTTTTATTAAACTTTGCAAAAATGACTAAACGCATAGTACTTTGAAATAAAATTAGGTATCAGTATTCTTGATTTTTAGTAATCTGTTTTTGAAAGCTTAGCTTTGTTAAAAAGAGTGCTTCTCTCAGAAATATTCTCAAATGCCATGTCTCATGATTGATGTCATATTTATAAAACTATTATAAAAGCTTACATCAGCAATTATTGCTAAGCAATCTGTATTAACGTTTCAACCATTACTTTCAGTTTCGTGACAAATATCACAACAACACCTTTGTTAATATCATGCATTTTTGAACTTAATGGCAACAAATCATTTATTTTTTCGATATCCTATTTTCTATTGGTTAGAAAATGATTCAGCAATATTGGTATAATGCATTATGTCAAACTCTTGATTACTTCAGAGACTAGTCATGCAGCAGTTATGTAGTCGGGTTAAGATCTTGCAACATTCTAAGCAGTACAACCAAGCACTAAACTAACTACGAATGTACCTTTCTATTTTATAACCTTGTCGATAATTTGGTAGACGCATAAGTCGCATGAAATGCATATCACGTGATTCACAGTTATATAAATTATTATATAAGGTTGACAATCCCGTTTTCTTGTGTTACTGAAGGTATAAGACACCAACAGTGTGTCGTGATATTATAGTATTTATTATCACCCGTCTTTTTAAGCATGATTTTTCCTTTGAAAGTTTTCATAATATCTCTTCGAGGGATAAAGAGCCTGAAAAGTCACATTTCTGAGTTAAAGCGCACATAAGATGCTAAATGTTAGAGCGCACATTAGATGTTATATGTTAAAGCGCACATTAGATATTATATGTTAAAGCGCACATTAGATATAATATATTTAAGCGAACATTAGATGTTAAATGTTAAATGTTAAAGCGCACATTAGATATCATATATTTATGCGCACATTAGATGTAAAATGTTAAAGCGCACACTAGATATCAAATATTTAAGTGCACATTAGATGCTATATGTTAAAGTGCACACTTGATATTAAATGTAAAAGCACACACTTAATAAAATATATTTAAGCGCACATTAGATGTTATATGTTAAAGCGTACACTAGATATCATATATTTAAGCGCACATTAGATAGTATTTGTTAAAGCGCACACTAGATATTATATATTTAAGCCCATTAGATGCTATATGTTAAAGTGCACACTTGATATTATATGTTAAAGCGCACATAAGATATCATTTTTAAGCGCACATTAGATATTTTATGTTAAGGCGCACACTAGATATCATATATTTAAGCGCACATTAGATGTTATATGTTAAAGCGCACACTAGATATCATATATTTAAGCGCACATTAGATGTTATATGTTAAAGCGCACACTAGATATCATATATTTAAGCCCAAATTAGATACTATATGTTAAAGCGCAAATTAGATATTATATGATTGTTCATCCGTTACATTGAATATAATTTGATTAGTAAATTACAATAAAAATTTTAATTGACAATAAGATGTACCACTATATAAATAACGTTTATGGATGCTAAGCTTTACATTTATTATCTTTATTAAAATTATTCCCGTTAACTCATACAATTTAACTAAGATGTTTTATTAATTTTTCAAACTATAAGTGTAAGAAGGGTTTATAAAATCCTAAGCTAAATAGGATATGTTAAACGCTTCTTGATTAATCTGATTACCATCGACACTGCTAATAGCTATCTGCACTTCTTGACATTGTTCGGCATTGTTCAGAATTGCTTGACACTATTCAATTCTGTTCGACGCATTCAATTAAAACTAACCCAGGTAGGTAAACAAACCTTATCAAAGCTTAACAATATAAATAATTCAAGGTTTGTATTTGAGTATTTGGCTAAGGGATTTTGTTTTAAATACATACATGTCATTATGTTGCAATTTGTTATTTCATTTTCAGTTTGGTGAGACAATTTTCCATCTGGCCGTTTTGTTTAGCACAACAGATTGGCTACAGAAGCTTATTACACTTGGCGCTGATAGGAATTGCAAAGATAAAGTAAATTTCTTTGGTGAAACTTATTGATTCCTATACTTGAACCTGCACAAATACATATATATCAGTAGCACATAATACTTGTTCTTATTTCAGGGTGAATTTAGGGAAGCCTTGGATTTCAATAACCTATATGATTCTTTTACTTACCTTCATTTTATAAGTAGTCATTTAATCATTAATTCATCATTTACTAGCAGGACATTTACCGTTTTTTACAGTATGGTCGAACACCTTTGCATTATGCGGCACACACGGGTAGTGTATACTGTCTGCGTATGCTACTGAAGTTTGGGGCTCTGATAACAGAAACTGATGACGTAAGTAACTCCAGGTTGGCTTATGAATAGTTAATAAATCGTAAAAAAAAACTATTTAAGAGATTTAAAAAAGAACGCGCATATATGTTTTATGAATTTCTATATGTTTAATTTAAAAAACGGATTGGAAAACATAAGAAATACTTTTGCTTCTTGTATTTGGTGAAAAATTTGTTTCACCAAAAATGTAAACCCTTTCTAATATTTTAAGAAATATACACATGTTGCCTTAAATTTATATTTCTCTTCCACAGTACAAGTCCTATACTTTCAGTGTGGTTTATAAATTTATAAATTTAATTTAAGTCGTGCACACGAGATAATTAAGTGATGCACACGAGATACTATGTCGTGCATATATGTCGTGCATATTAGTTACTAAGCCATGCGCACAAGTTTCTTAGCATTTAAAACTTTAAGGAATTAAAACAGAAAAAAGAAAGCTAAAGTGATAAAAAAACTAGGAAATTATAACGCCAAACTTTGTTTTGCATGATTTAATGACTATTGTAACACTGGGAGAAAGCTGGTTGCGGGGGGGAAAGTTCGCCAATCAACTTTTTTGTTTGCCTTTTGGAAATTTATTTCTGAAATTAAAAAGTTTATTTTGGATTTGAATTGAACTTCTGATGATAGGACACACACTTCGTCAGTTAGCCTAGGAGTATACTGAAGATACTGCCATCATATATCAAATAAACATGTTTAAGTGACACGTCTAGGACTGAAAACGATGTGAATATAGATCAATACAGACTTAGCCTTGTTGCCCTGGCCCTTTATCATACATTGCGAGTGTTGTACAGACAAGTTGACTGATAACATCAAAATAAGAATATCTGATTGGCAAAATGTGCCAATATTAATATAAACATAGCAGCATCTCTGGGTCGAATTTTAAGGTTCTCATATTAGTTGAAAGTTCTTTTAAAGATATACAATGCTCATCTATTAGAAAAATACTTTTAATCTTTGCTGAATATGTCTAAGTTGAATAAGGGAATACATAAAATAATATAGGAAGCTGCATATCCTAATATGGATCAATGCATATCCTAATTGGATCAAGTGTAACATATCTTTTCTGTGTGTATTCAGAACATGTTGTTTTAATAATACATACAAACTGTGTACAATTTTTTCAAATATTCAATTAAAGCATAATATATCTTTGATTAATGTTTGGAAATATGAGCGGATTTTCAATTTTTGTTTTTTAAAAGAAAACTTTGCTCCTCTTTTTCCACCTGAATTTTCAAAAGTTTACTTGCAGCTTAGATGCACCAAGTTTAAAACCTTTACAAAGAAAAAAGAAATAAAGTATTGTGATTTTACTGTGTACTGTACTGACCTTTCTAATGATTTTAAATATTAAATAATTTGATGAAAAATGACTTTGTTATGATAACAAAATCTATGCTTAGTACTTTTGTCAAGTTGTATGTTACTCGACATAAAACGTAGTATAATTAATAAAAGGAAAATTTAGTCACTCCATCTTCATTAAATGCTGATTTTACTAAATCATTCATAGCATGAGCCTTTACAAAAATATACAGTAAATCAGTATAAATTTTCATATTAGATGAATCAATAAAATAGTCAACAAAATATCTAAATAATTCCAATTTATGCTGAGCATTAACAGTATTTTGGCATGGTAATGTATTAAACTAGCACTTGAATAATATTACCCTATGCAGATTTGAAGAAGGCAGTCTGTTATCTCCTTTTAACCATTTGACGTTTGTATTTAATATTCTTTTTCAATAAAACTTTCCTGCATATCTTAGGAAGGGAGACAGCCGTTGCATTACGCGGCAGAATCTGGACATTTTCTTCTACTTCCTGAATTCACGGGAAACAATCATGTTGCCGATATCAACTGTAGAGATAATGTATGTGTCTTTAATTCCTTCATGTTTCAATAGCTTACGAGAGTAATGTAAATCCATGTATTTTGCTTTAACACTGTATGAGATCCGATTTCTAAATACATTATTTTCAACAAATATTCTTTTGTCTACATGATCAGCTCAACCGAGCAAAAGAACATTTCCATTTTGTTTATAAAATGTAGCCTATATATTTTGTAGAAACAACATAGTAGGCTCCATAGGCCGTTAAACGCAATAAAAACTTGCAATAAATAGTATGCTTACTTTCAGGTAAAATGACTCTAGTTGGAAATTTCTGTTTTGTTTTACAAAGGCAAAGAATGTAAATTTAAACTAAGAGAGAGAAAATTATTCCTAAACTTTGCATGCTTAAAAAATCATGACTGAACAAATAGCCTGTGGAAAAACAACAACTGAAATTTTCCATTAGTGTCCTCTTTAAATTTAATAACAGCCTGTCCCATGCATGGCTCTTCCAAGTGAGAAAATAAATAGCAAGTGGTTTATATGAACCATTAGAAAGCTAATTTTGAGCCATATCAAATGTATATACTGAGTTTCGAAATATATAATTACCGGATAACGATGTAGACTATTTGTAAGTATACTATTAGTTCTCTAATGCTTTTGTTTAAGCGTGGACTGACACCATTACACTTGGCTTGCAGAGGTGGACAGATGGAAACAATCATTGAACTCTTGCAACTGAATGCCGATGTTGAAGCTAGTGACGATGTAACATATACTTATGAAAATTCATTTTTATAAAGTAACATAATTTCAAGTGTATGCAGTATCCTTATAAGAACCTACATACATGTATATAACATTTGGTATTCAAACCGAAAAATATTTTCATCAAAATAAGCACAACTGAGGCAGAGAAATAACCCACGTTTTACCTGCTAATGATATGATATGAGCGGATTTCTTTCATACATAAAGTCATAAATTAAACCATATTGCCAGTTTACTTCAAAATTTTCCATGACATAATAATATTTCATAAATAAATGATCTGAATTTTGCACATTTTTTCAAAAAGGTAGTATTTTTTATATGATAACGGGTGGAACTAATAAAAAATTGTTTGATTGAATCAATCTGTAGAATGGAAACACAGTGGTCCATCTAGCGGCTGCAAGTGGTCAGCATGAAATAATTGTTCAGCTTGCATCTCTTGGCTGCAGTATAGACACAAAAAATAAAGTGAGTATTTACAAAAACTATTATAAAAATAACTAAAAACAATTTCTTTTTGGGCTAATTGGGTGTATTATAGATCATACCATTGATTGACTGGTTCAAGTCGCTCAAACTACATATTTTCTCGAAATAACTTCATGTCAATGGTAATTTCGGGTAGAAACAAACTTTTTGACAAGCTAATTATTTTTTCATGACGCTTGGCATGCCGGGAAGAATATAATTATGAAACAAAGGTTTGTACCGATTTGTCCCAGTTCCAAAATAGTACTGTTATTACATCCCCTGACATTCTGTTAATCCTATCGGATTTTGTAGCATGCTTTATAATTGATGTATTTTAATAAGCCGACAATTCTTACCTAACCTGATATCTTGCAATTAATGTTATGGATCGGATGAATAACATTAAAGGTGATCAAGATATCATACAGTTTGCAATGGTAGCGTGTATTTTCCGGGAAGCTTACCCTGGTAGTTACGCTGATTTAATTCAACCTGTATATTTGTATTGAATAAGGACAATATCAAACATCACTTAGAAATGTTGTTTAAAACGCCCCATTAGTTTTTCACTATTTTTGTTGCAGGACATGAAAACACCTCTCCATGTTGCTGCCGAATATGGACAAGGAATAGCCATGGAGTACTTGCTAATGTGTGGCTGTAATCCGAACATTAGAGATAAGGTCTGTTTTTCAACAGCAATTATCTTTAGTCTTAAGGACTTTTCATATTTCAAATGTAAACCTCTTTCATTTTTTTAAAGTACATCGCTTGACTATTTTTGATAAGAACTGTTTATATTTCAATGAATCATAGTTTGTGTATTTGGTTTCATAAACGTGTTAGACATTCATTGTATATACTATGAAATAGTGTTTTTGCTAGACATATTTTTCTGATAATTACATGATTTTATGCATGTCAATTAAAATGCATCCGAATGAGTTGCGATATCATTGCAACTTCTGACGTTAATAGAAGTATTGAATGAGTTTAGGTTAAACAGATTTAGCAATGCAGTTTCACGAATAATTTGCTCTGTTTATAACAGATACTAAACTATTGCCAGTAAATATAATCACTTTGATGCTCTTATAGTGTAATGCTAACATTAAGTGCGCCTTTACGCGAACGCAAATGAGGTCACATCAAAATATAGACTATGCTTGGCCGTGCAGTACCGTTCCTTACGTTGTTAAGTAGCCAAGCCACCTTCTTATACGAGACATACACAAATTGTCTTTTGAAATTCTCAGTACACTCGTTTTCTTACAGTCTAGAATATGGAATGATATTGAGGTAAAAATTACACAATGTCTGCTTACTGATACAATTTACTCATTGACAATGCTATTGTGCTTATTGGTACAGTCACTATGTATGCTTGAACTTTCATCACGCTTGTTGACAATTACACACTGCCTGCTTACTGTTACAATTTACTCATTGACACTGCTATTGTGCTTATTGGTACAGTCGTTATGCATGCTTGCACTTTCATCACGCTTGTTGACAATGATACCATGCTTGCTGGAAGTAACAACTTGTTTGGTGTTAAGTCCCTGATGCCTTTTTCATATTTTCATTTGAGTGAATGACAGTGCAATCTAGCGTAAAGGTTTATTTCATTAGCTGTGCCAGTGGTTATCTTGGTTAATTTGTAATGCATACACGAAGTGATCAACCAGTATGGAAAATGTTATCAGGCACTAGGCAAAATATAACTAAGCATAATGTCATTTCAAAATTATGTCACATTTTGATAACAGGGGGCGCTATGTTCTAGTCGTGTTTTTCCGTAATTTGAATAATTATTTGCCGGAAAGATTATCGTGGATATCCGAATATGTATAGACAGATATATCAATAGTTACTTCCCCTTCTTTTCAATTTGCCATTTGTCGTAACTTTATTTAGCAAAAAGATTACAAATAGATTGTCGGTCAATTCTTTTACCCGTAGCATTGACTTTATATTCTGTATGCATGCCATAACGTCCAAATATATGCCATAACAATTAACATTGACTCATTGTTTAAAATTTTGACTGGACTGGAATTAGTCACAGGACTGTGACCAGTATTGATGATGGTACATCTAATTTAATTTGATTTAGGGGCCAGATTAAATTTTAGCTCGCCCTCTACATCTCATTTGCTTAACTTAAATTGTTTTTCTTAGAAATGGAGGACTTGCGGTTTGAAATTCCTGAAAATCCACAAATTAAGGTGGGGGGGGGGGAAGATCGTATTAGATGTAGAGGGAAAACTAATAAACTACATGTATATTTGTATAATGATTATTGTCCTAATGAAATGCGATTTAAAAACGTTAAGTTTTTTTTGTATGTAATGAACGGTAAATTAATTTAACTTAGGATATAAATATATTTAGAGCTATTTATTAACAAACTTAAAATGCAGAAATCACAATACTTATAATTATATGCCTAATTAATTGGAAAAATTAAAGACTATATTCTTGAATTGGTCAAATCCCGGAATCCCTATATGTTTTAATACGATCCCAGCTATTCTGAAAACTATATTCTTCAACTGGCCAATTCCCGGGATCTTCATATATTTAAATACGATCCCGGCTTTTCTGAAAACTATATTCTTGAACTGGTCAATTCCCGGGATCTTTATATATATATTAATACGATCCCGGCTTTTCTGAAAACTATATTCTTGAACTGGTCAATGCCCGGGATCCCTATATGTTTTAACACGATCCCGGCTTTTCTGAAAACTATATTCTTGAACTGGTCAATTCCCGGGATCCCTATAATTATGTTTTAATACGATCCCGGCTTATCTGAAAAATATCTTCTCAGACTGGTCAATTTCCGGGATCCCTATATTTTTTAATACGATCCCGGCTTTTCTGGCTGAATTTATTGATTACTTGTGTTTACCTTTTTCTAATTGCATATTAGCACTCTTGATGCCCAATATACAACGACTTCCATTGCCATTACATGTACTTACAATATTAAATAAGATTTTGTGTGTGTGTCATTCTGAGGTCAATTAATAAACGCTTTTGTCTGTGAAAAAATACGTTATTTTTAAAGATTTTTTATAACTACTTCAAATCAAACTTATTTAGAAATCTCTATAAAAACCTTCAAATGATAATAATAATAATAATAATAATTATTATTATTATTATAATAATGATGAAAATTCACCGAGAGTAGGTGGTCAATTCCCGGCATTACTATATGTTTAATACGATCCCGGATCAAATCCGGCTTTTCTATAGGCGACCCTACCTAATGAAACAAAGGGACACAACTGATGGGAAACGGTTAAGGGAACAGCTAATTAAAGTCCGGCATATTTCGCAAAAACTACGAACGTGCGCCCCCTGGTATCAAAATGTGATGTACAAATTTGCAATTCACATTATGCTTACTTTCAACTTGCTTAGTGACTGATTGCATCTTTCATTTTGTGTGGCCACATCGTGTGTAATGTTCTAGGAGCATTATAACTGTGCAATGTTGAAATATCAAAGCTTATATACAGTCCCGGCATGTTGAAATATTTCATTACGCTACATTGCACTGTCATTCAGCCATAAAGACATCAGGGACTAAACACCAAACAAGTTGTAACTTCCAGCAAGCATGGTATCATTGTCAACAAGCGTGATGAAAGTGCAAGCATGCATAATGACTGTACCAATAAGCACAATAGCAGTGTCAATGAGTAAATTGTAACAGTAAGCAGGAAGTGTGTAATTGTCAACAAGCGTGATGAAAGTGCAAGCAGGCATTGTGTAATTTTTACCTCAATATCATTCCATACTAGAAATTATAAAATTCTGCAAACTGATGTTCGTCTTTATAAATTAAAAAAAAAATTAAATTAATTTTCTCCATCTTTCATGATCGCTTGATTACGGGCATCCCATACTTGAGGGAAATGTCAACGTTATAACATTAGGCAGATTTGTTACGTAAGTGAACACTGACTCTGATTTAAAGATAATGCGTTAGGTTTGTAAAATGACAATTGTAGTCTTTGGTCGCATATGCACACCTCCGGTCTTTATTTTGTGTTTGTATTCTTTCTTAAAATCATGTTTCTTATTTTACAAATTAATGGACGTACATTTGTGGATTGCGTTATATTTTTGTTATACAGCAATTATCCAGGACTTTGTAGGACATCCTTAGTATGTTACAGAACTAGATGTTGTAGACTGAGCAAGACATATCGTTTGACAAAGACAAACGCCCAAAGGCAAGGCCAAGTAGAGAAAACATGACCTTTGACTTTCAACAAAGGCGCCGATACTAAAGAAATAAAGAAACATTAACAAATACTCTCATATTTTCAGTGTGCTCCATTATTTCAAAAAGCATCCTTAATGGATTACAAAGCTTTTACTAGACACAATCATCTAGTTACTATTTTGACATTCAAGTATAAACTTTATCTTTCTATCAGTCATCCACATAGCATTTTCGTTTGACAAGATTTCTAATGAGCCACAAAGGTATGCCTAGTTATTAAAAAATTCCTTCATGAATTACAGACTCGATGACTTGATACAACCATCAAATTGAAGTACTAACCTTAAGAGTCCTAGCTTGACCTTTATAAATTAAAGCTACAAAATTGTTCTCACTTATCACAAATTGTTTTAAAGTACCATATATGTAAACCAAGTTATTATAAAACTTGTCACTGAAAAACAAAAAGATATGAACTGGACATGACTGTCGATGCCCTATCATATCATGACTTTTGACAATCAAGTGTGAACTTGACCAAAATCGTGCATTTTTAAGAACAAATTCATATCATGAATTTTAAATTAATGTGTGACCTTGACCTTTAAACTAAGGGCATTGTTTCTTGCGCGCGACACATCGTTATGACACATTATGCGCAATAGTTTTAAATCTTTCCAGTAATAACAGAATGGTAACCTGACACGAACGTCAATGTACTTTGATAAAAATTCATACATGTTTCATGAATTTTGAACTACAATCGCGACATTGACATATGAGCTAAGGGCCTGATTTTTGCACACGTTACATTGTCATTATGTCAAACATATTTATGGATAGTGATTTTTAAATACATCCAGTAATGAAAGAATTGTTGATCCGACACGAATATTAGTGCACTTTTTAAAAAAAATCATGGCTTTTTGATCGACAAGTGTGACCTTGCACGTGACACGTTGTTACAATGCCCAACGCACAGCATTTTCAAATATATCCATGAATTACAGAATTGTTGACTGGAAACAAATTTCAATTCATTTTTTATTTTAAAAAGTATGAAGTCAAAGTGTTTGCATATGACACATTGTCTCAAAATTAATAAAAAATTATTTCAAATATCATCTTAAAATGAGAGTTTCCTCCACTAAGTTTACATAGGGGGATTACTGCCGACCGATGGGATGTTACTTATTGTTCTCTTAAAATGTCAGGAGTAATAATAATAATAATAATAATAATAATAATAATAATAATAATAATAATAATAACTTTATTTATAGAAGGTAACACATGAAGATCATAGAAAACAAAATGCATTTCTTAATTTTAAATGTGGCCTTCTTAACAATATTAAGAAACACAAACACAAAACATCATAAAACAATTACAACTATTCCATTTAGATTTTTCCTTATAACTTTTTTTGACAAACGCTCCTTTAAGATATTAAATATAATTTATATAGTTTTCATTTACAAATATTTTAATAATGTACTCGTACATGGATAATAAGTATTATAACATAATGACAGAGGTATGAAGATATTTATTTGATTTGCAGGATATGTTCTTTATACTTATTTTTAAAAGATGTCAGAGAATTAGAAGAACGTATATTAGATGTTATTCTATTCCAAATCTTTGCACCATTGTTACAAAAAGTCCTTTATAATGTATACATGAAGACACCATGCATGAATTTCAAAGCGCATTTTACCATGTAAGTCATTGCTCTATATCAATCTTTTATCAAATCTACGAAATCTGTGTCAGCATAATGCTATAAAATGAAACATTGCACAAGAACCGGGTGTAAGAAATGATATCTCTCGAACTAAAATACACTCAAAGACAACATTATATATTCCCTTTATTATTGTGCAAAAGATGAGCGTTCTTCATTTCATAATGATTTACAATCTTATTGAATAATACAAAACGCTAAAACTTGTCGTGATTTAGCACAGAATACACGCTGGCAATAACAAAAGTTATTACAAGAACTCGAGTTATCACAAGAACTCCAGAACATTTGAAAAATCGGGTATAAATTTGTTAGCCGTGGCTTTATGTTTGCAATTTTGCATTATTATTAATTAATATAATTAATAGGTAATCATGAAAGGCAAGGAAGCCAAGGATAAATACCAGAAATAAACAGGTCAATTCGTGCGAATTTGCAAATGATTTGGAAATTTTACTTAAAATGACCAGCTTAAAACAAATGGCGATGAAAAATGGACTATGAATTACTTTTTGACACATAATACCAGATGTAATGACAAGCTTTATCATTAGAGTTTAATTTAGCACCCAAAACGCACTCTTTAAAGATGAAAATTACGTTTTTGACGAGTGTTTTTGTAGTCTATACAAAAGTTTTCCGACGACCTCCGTGACAGTTATCACAAGAACTCCCGACAAGTTATCACAAAAAAAAAAGAAAAAAAACAAAACAACTCTATCCTTCGTGCAACTCCCCCCCCCCCGTGTAGAAGACGAATGCAGTCCATCGGGTAAATTCTTCATGTAACTACACTTTACAAGTTACAGTTGGCTCTTACTTTCAGAATGAGAATCTGGCTAACACGTTCAAATTACCTACCCAAATGAAACATGCTGTAGCAAAACGTATAAGACAGTACAACGAAAACCATTCATCAAGACATACTTCAGGGTAAAACATTTTCTACTTAATATTTAACAAATACATATGATAAAAATATTAGACAAGAACGCTGAATAAAATACTTTATTTTTGAAGACTGTTTTAATCAACGTTTATCTAATTTTATCATCAATGACAGTGGACCTTAACAATTGTACGTTACGTTTTTAATGAAATTTAAATATTAGTAAAAATCATTGATAATAAACATATTGTCAAAACGCAAATGCATGTATAAAATAAATATTCCCAATTGTCATAACATATACATTGCATTTAAATACCAACAGATAATTATATAAGAACACAAATAAATTCTGTATTTTGGTTTGGTAGCTCCATTTCATTTTTGTAGCTCCATGACTTTAAAAATATTGATTTTTTTAATGTATAAATCCAGTTGGTTTGATTTTATTTTTTCGTCTTCATTTATATATAATTATATATAGTATAATGATGTGAATATTTCTCCAGTGAGATAAGCTACGATTGTCGAATGGTGCCTCTCGGAAAACAAGTGGATCTAGCTCGCCTTGGAATAACAGTGTCAGTAGAATGTAAAAAAGACAACTCCATAAATGCTAAACCAATCATCTTTATACACCGTACACCAGCCGACTCTGCTCACCTTGATATTACGTTGAAAGGTCTAGAAGAGATTCTCAGGTACAGCAAAATATCTTATTAATAAGCATGTGTTACGCATTATGCCATTGAATTTAATTGAATATCTGAGTGTTAGAAAAGAAAGAAGTTATGTTTATCAAATAAAACAAGATGTTACGATGTTTTATTATTATTATCATTATTATTATTATGTAATTACCATTATTTTTTATTATTATTATTCTTATTTTGGGTTTTTCTCTTTTAAATATTTATACATATTTAAACTTGGTAAGGGTATGAGCAAAAGTAATACTTATTCTCCTTTACTATTACAGTGATATTTATGAGTTACGTGTGCTGTGTTTGGAGGCCGACTGTACATTAATGATCGAGGTTCCTCTGGATGGATATCCTGGAATGTTTGAAAGTTATCTGAAAACAACAGATAATGAGGAATATAAAGAGCACAAGACTTCAGAAGAAAACGGGGTTCGTATAAAATATATAGAACTAAATAAAATTACAAATACAGAATGAAAAGGGAACATCTTAAGCTGATCTAACATGACATAGATGTGAATCTCGCATGCACACCAAACTGAGTGTGCCAAAATATATTACTATTGTTATGAAATACCGTGGGCTTATGTTTGTAAGTAGAATAATGTTGTCATACATTTTAAGAAAACGTGACCTAGTGATTAGTTTAAGATCGTTTTGCTTTGTATTAATTGATTGATTTCATTCGTTTTAAGTAATGTCAAAGCACACTGGAGAAGCGCACGTTTTCGCACGATAAAAATCACTCAGCTTCAAGTCATTTATTGCATAAAATAAAATAATTTTATAATGACGAGGAAATCACCATGCAATATTCCATTTAGGTACCAACCTTTGTTGCTAAGCTGCCAATCAGCAACAATACTGTTAAGAAATTTGCTGTTTTGGCACGTCCCAGAGTGTACCAGCACAAGATTGGTCCTAGTGCTCATACAATTATGTCAGAGTTAAACAGGAATATAAGAGTGGAAGTACCGGCCAAGACATTTGAAAACACCATAGATGTAAATGTCCAGGTATGACTTCTTTTTAGTTACATATATTTATCTCCTTCAAGTCCGTATATGACGTAATTTCATGTTTTATAACTACTCTAAAACGCAACTACTGCTACTACCCGTCGTTTTTCTTCACAGAGACACGTGATAACTTTTAAAAAAGCCAAATGGGGAACTTCACACAAACAGCCAAATGGTATAATAAACATAATTTATATGTTAAAAACAAGAGCGATCAGTGATCACGTGTGTCGCCTGATAGCTAATTGCATGGTGCCAAAATCATTCAATCGAAAAACCAGTTTAATATGAGCAATGAAATGCAATCCTGCAATGTTTAATTGAAATTTCATGAGTGCAAGGGACAGGACATGAAGTGGTTGCTAATTATTTTAAAAAAAAAAAATTATTAGTTATTCCTCGCTAAAAAATATGCATGCCACATTATTGACACAAAAGTTTGCAACCAAAAATGCTTGAAGTATAAGTTTGCAACCAAAATGTGCTTGAACAAGATATTTTTGTGTATTGAATGTTATCTTCGGACTTGCGAATTAAACCATTTGTACAGCATTGACAGAAACATATTTTGTTATTGTTAAATGCAGTTCAAAACTTACAAATTCGAATAAATTAGGAGAAAAACCGACCAGAACAGTCACATGTCAAATTAAAAAATATCTACATGATCAGTTTATATCTTCAATAACTTCGTCAAAACAGAATCTAGGATGCTGAAACTTTTAACCGAGTGTGGCATATATATTGCATTATGGAAAAGACATACTAATGAACTTCAAAATAACAAAGAAACCCATTTGCCTGGCAAAAATTCGTTCACCCGTTTCAAAAAATCACGCCGTGTTCGCCATTTTGTCAAGTTTGCAACCAATTCGCTCGCTTGAACCAAGTGTGCAACCACTTCACGTCCTGCCCCTTGGAGTGGTGTAAGAGGAGTAGTCAGGACAAAAAAATCAAAACTATAAATAAGCGAGGTTTTGCATACACGTAAAACGGCTGCAAAGGAATGTGTTCAGCTCCTTTAGAAGAGCCGAATAAAATGCTACATATACGAATGTCTGCATATATAGTTTTGCACAGAGGGGAAGCATTACAGCACGAACAATTCATTACGTCCGTACTAGTAACTGTGACAAGACGGGTACGCTTCAGTCAATGTCATGTCGTAATGTGCCAGTAATCCGACACCATGTGTCTTTGGTTAATAATAATGCCTTGAACAGTAATTAATGATATCCCGATTAAACGATATATAAACTGTTAATAAGCAAATTACCATCGATAAAACATTAAATTTTAGCATGCACGTAGTATATAAGACATTAAAGGCACCAGACGACCCGTTACCAAATCTAACCAAAATAAAACAACACACGTGTGACCTTGCTGTACTATACGAGTATAAAAGGCGGCTACCAAGAACTATGTCCGTACATCACTATCCAAATCATCTCAAAAGAAAAAAATACAAAACATTTAAAGATAAATTTCTTAAAAACGAACTTGTTTCCTTGTTTCTAAAATTCAAAAATGGATATATTGAAAAATTCAAATGTTTAATTACAGTGCAATGCAACAGTGTCCAAATGCGAAACTGTTCTTAACATGTTTTTTAGCCTGGTCACACGATATTAAATCACGGTAGAATACAGACAGATAAGAAAACATTGTATTTCCATTTGAAGAAAATATAAATAAAATGTTTTGTAACAAAGCAAGAAATTTAAAATTGGTCATAAAGTGTAAAGATAATGTATGTGAATGTTCTTATGTACTTGTGTTTTTTATTGACGACTCGCAAAATAAATCGTGTCATTCCACAGTAAATCATGCGTCATATAAGACTCGGTTGCTCCACAGCCAACTAATTAATTAAGGGATATGACTGTCAAAAAATCATTGAACCGATAAATGACGTCGGCATACTCAACTAGACGTGCTACTAATCATTAATGTAAAGTTTGGATGACATTAGTTTCTTAGGAGTGGTCCGGACAGACGGACGAACGGTTGTTTTAACTAGACCTACTTTGTGGGTTTATTATTTCGAACTTCTTTTGATCATTTTAACCCGATGATGACATTCTTAACCCTGGAGTACAATTTCTAACCCCAGAATTACAGTTTGTACGGAATGAACCAATAATGTCAAGTTGTACACAAACCATAACCCCCATTCAGTAACTTTGATTACCTGAAATCGAATCGTACGCATGCATTAATTAACAAATTTTTGTTTTATTTATCGTTATCACAAAAGTCACGTAATTGATGCCATGGAAAGCAACGGATATCATAATTTTTGAATTTTGCTTACTTTTATTTTCAATGATGATACCATAATACTGTTTTGAGGTACATACTTACATAGTTCGTAATTTGTTTTTCTTTAGGTTAAGCCAAACTGAATAGATGTACCTTTAATTGACGTTATATTCTGTAATTAAATGGATGCAATTAATGGACACATTACTTCCTCGATCAACCATTCTTCACTGCGATTCAGAAAAAAATTAAGATTTTCGTTACATTTTAGGTTATTGAGACAGGGAATTTTGAGAGAAATCCAGATCGCATTTTTGCCGCCGACATAATCCATTTATCTGCTGCTAGGCAACCGTCTGACAAAGTCAGACTTCAGGTACCATTACATAAAGACGTCAAAGACATTGACGATGTTGTGGTATTCAGTGTTAACAACGAAGATGACTTAGAAGACGACAGAAAATGGAGGGAAATAGACAGTCCCATTAATCCACAAAATGGCTGCATCTCCTTTTGGATCAAACGATTCTGCATGTATGTAATCTTTTTTATGTATTAGTATGCCTCCACCATTCTCCGTCAAACTGTTTAACTTATTTCTTTATTTAGAGTTAATATGAAATATTATTAGAAAATACAATATTTGTAATTTACTCTTGCATTGTATTTGCGACCTAGAAAGGTTTGCAATAAATTTGTATGCATTAGAATTACTTATGGCATTTATGTTTGATTAACATACAGATTTACAAACTACTTATTAGGATATTCTGCCACTTTTACCATAAATATATGCATTTTAATAAATTTCAGTTATGTGCCGATTGTACTATCAAAACACATGGGTATCAGCACAGACGCAGCAAAGAAGAAGGCAAAGGAACGCATCAAAAGCGCATTACATAGAGAAACGTCTGTGCTATTTTTCTATGCACTTTGTCCGAAGAAAGACTCCCATCTGGTAATCTTTGAATGCACAACCCCCGGGAGATTTCAAAGGCGTTTCGAATTTTGGGAAAATGAAGGATTCTTTTTTCACCCAGAAGTTAAACATTCTGGACATTTTCAAGCACGGCCGAATCAGTCATTTTCATTTGATGTCACTGGCAACATGAAGTATGTCGGAAATAACAGCAGAAAATTGAAACTTACATTTAACCCGAGATCGTACAAGTTCCAGTCATTTTACCTGACAAGAATTGATAAAAACCTGCCTCAAATTGGCGAATTTCAAGTATTTACGGATTTGCAAGATGTTGAGGCAAAGACTGGGACCCAGGAAGTTCTTGTAACAAGTCTTCCGATTGAAATTCCACAAGCGAATACTTGCGTCATTGCATAATTAATTTACTTCCTATCAAACGGCAAAGTGTCGATGTGGGGAGATATGGACCGCGTCAATGCTGTTACAACGATTGTTCTTACAGATGCCACAAATATATAAAGAGACTAAAATACAATATATAATGTTAGATTACTCTAGTTTACGTGCTGTTTGAGTGTTATGTTTTTTGGATATTTTATTCACTGCTTTTATATAGATTTATGTCATTTGCCGTTATGACTGTTTAACTCTTGTAATAAAATTGATTTGTTAAATGGGCGTTAAGTGTCCGTTTTACAGTATTATAACTTGTTTATTTGTATAAAGCTTTATTCAATTGTCTCAAATCAGTCTGGAAAATGTTTGTATCACCAAAGCCACGAACTTGAAATAATGATGCATTCCTTTTAAAACGCGGTGGCTTACACAAAATCATCGCTGAACCTACATTAATAGCAGTTAGATATTTGTTGAGAAGGCTATATTCTAATAAGAGTGTTTCATTTGTGTGTTTTAGCAATGTGCGTTATTGTCCCTCCGCAAAAATAAATCAAAAATTTATTCGACGTGATGGACGCCTATGTTTGAAATATACATGAGAATACTGCAAAATGTGCAACGAAACGTGTCCCGTAGCACCTCTACTAAACAGTGGCTCTTTCACATTTTGGTGATCTGTTAAAATGAGAGCCCTCGAGACTTCCATTGTGGAGCCACCAACCAAAACGAAGCTTTAATACGTAGACACAGTTTAAAAATGCGTTTTTTAAAAGATTAATAGAAAAATTATTTTTTTCAAATATCGAAGAATGTTATGCCTCGTGGAACATTTTTCGCATCATTTTGGATGCAATTTCTATACGAAATACCTCATGATTACGTTTTTCTTTTAAATTTACTTATTTGTTTTCTAGTACTTTGAGACACATTTTCAGTGGTTTCTTTACCGTAAAGTAAATGTCTGTCCAATTTATCGTGCATGAAATCTGATCGTTACCTTCCCTTTGGCTCAGCACTAAATATTTCACAGAGCTTGGTTATAAATAAAATATTAACATTTGTTCAAATGTGATCGAGCCATCGACACTGTTCTGGCGCCATTGGCAATGTAAAACAGCCCTCGCAAATGTGACGGGGCCACAATAAATAAATATTCAATGAATAAAGGACATTGAATTAATGTAGATTTAATACTGAATTAATTGAACGAGTTGGATGAATACATATTATACGAGCAACTCGCGAGCATAATATTATTTTATTCAACTCGTTCAATAAATTGAGTATTGAGCCTACAAAAAGAAAGTATTCATTGTATCACATAACAAAAAATAAAGACTGTTTTAATGAAAAAAAAAAAACAACATGGACGCGGCTTTAGTATAACGATTAGATTTATCGCGTCTGTACGCTATGTTTCTATAACGCAAATGACGTCGCGTATATATATGGTCGTGCAATACCATTTTTACGGAGTCGCTAAGTCGGCACGGGTATGTGAAAAGTGTCGATATTGTGGAATTATTAAGAGATTAATAGGGCCGGAAGGTGATAATCGGCCCGCAAAATGAATAATGGCCCCGAGGGCTTCATCCCGAGGGCATTATTCATTTCAGGGCCGATTATCACCTTCTGGCACAACTAAGACGTGTATTAATGTCTTTAATACACTTGGTAGATCTAATAGTAGCATTTTTCTAAAAAAAAAACTTTTAAATTTCTTTCGTTGAAATTCTTGCATTTCTACTGTACACAGTACAGTAGATCTACAGTAACTTCTACAGAGTTGCTGACTTTTTGTAAGTTCAAAGTACACTACAATACTGTAGAATCTAGAAGCAAGTTTTATTTTCATTTTTTACGGAATACATTTGTCGCATTATTTCTTTAAATTTCAATACTAATAAAACTGTGTATGTACGAAATACGCTTCAGCTCTCATAATAAAATCTTAAAACCTACGTAAACTGTTTGATGACGTAAAATGTGACGTCATTGTTTCAGTTTGTGCACGTGCACATGTTCAGCGGGCTGATAACTAGTTATCGGCCCCGGGCCGCAAATTCATAATAGGTCACGTGACACTCATAATCAGTTGAAATCATAGGCGATTTTGTTACTATATATAGTAACAAGTGTATTAATCCGATTTATATTGATGGATACACTCAAATAGAATCTCAAAATTGATTTAGATAGCTTCTTCAGTATATACTGCAATGAAAAATCCAAAGTTCTTTGAAAGGTTTTCCTAAATTTGCATAAAATAGTGTCTTGATCTAGATTGTTTTTCTTTTTGAAACTTGAACCATGTATGCACAATCTTTTATTGGTTTCCGGCGATGTGGTGCGTCAAATATTCATTCTTTGATTCAATGTTAATTGTTTTGACGGTAACTTATAAATAGCGTTGCAGTGATTTGGCGAAATTTACTTCGTGCTAAACTCCCGCTTAAACATTTCACGAAAGTAAGTCTCTTTTAACTCGTGCAATTTGGTCTCTTTATGAATACTTACCGCCAATATTCCACAATATTGACACTAATTGAATGTTTGTATTGGCTCTATCACATTTGTTAGGGCTCTTTCACATTGTCGATGGTGCAAGCACATTATCGCTAGCCCAGTCACATTTGAATAAGTCTGAGTATCTCATTTTAAAACAAGCTCTTAACCAAGAACTATTTTTTATGTTGAACCATAGGTCAGGTAGGCACAATGTTATAACCAAGACTATGTGGGTCAACATTAACTTTATGGTAGAGAATTCACGCAAGATGTATCTCCTCGTGAAAGAAAACACACTAGTTGATATTTTGTAAAAAGTGCTAGAAGAGTCATTTTTTGGGTATTTTGTATCGAAATTGCATCCTTAATAATGAGAAAAATATTCTTCGTGGCACAGAATTCTTCGATTTTTGGAAAACAAGCATTGTTCTTTTAAATCGGACTACAACGCAAGTGTCAAGGACCCTCATCTAAACAGATCATCAAAATGTTAAAGAGCCACTGTTTAGTAGGGTGACTTGTTTCAATACTTTCACATTTAACCTGGTGCAGATCTGCATCGTTTGCATTCTTTCGGCTCTACCCGTCATATTTTGGTAATACACTTCTAGGTTGTCGGTGAGTTATTTCAAATTCTTATCTACAAGCTGTTCACACGAATTAATCACCGTTTTAGTGACATACCAGTATAGGGTAACACCGCGACATGTTTATGAAGTGCAAAGATTTTTATCTTTGAATATCTTCCCTATTTTTCATCACATTATACATTTTTATTTTCTTCCTATGTGTGCATGATGTAATCTTGATACGGATGAACGAACATTGAAAACTATGCTCGATATCTCATAAGGTAAAAAACTTAAGAAAAAAAAAGAAAAAAACATAAGTTGCAATGCATATCCTTATGGTCGTACCTTTCGAGAGGTTTGAAGTCCCAAATGCCATTAATTCTGAAAAACATTACAATTTCATATAAAATAAAATTAACCATTTTACTGTCATAGGATAATAACATGGATTCACAGGTACTTTGGAAAATCCAATCAATAGTGAATCTACATTATCATCTGATAACGGAGGCATAAACAACAGTATCTAATCAATTTATTTGTATTATCATAGTGGCAAGATGGTAAATCACAAGTTTTCTTTTTAACTGAACTAATAGGTTCCAACTCAACTTCCTGTCATGCTGTTATTGTGATGTTTTTTGTTTTATTTTTGTTTTTTTATTCCTTATTTTATGATTAATTATCTAACTTTTTAATTTCTTTTTTTTAACATTGTATTTGTGCACCAACTTTAAAATCAACAATAACGGAATGCCGTGTGATTATTAAATATCCGCATACTTTTATGTGTATACAATACACACATGTGTATCAACCAGAGCCTATAATTATCCTATCTCATTTACTTGTAACTATTTCGAAACGTTACGTCAAATGTGTTTTTAGGAAAAGTTTTGAAAATAAAAAAAGATACCATGTTCGTGAAGTTGGCAGCCCTGCAGCCTAGCAGCCTAAAGAAAACTAGAATACCTTACTATGCGGAAATGATCTATTTCTCATTTCCAATACTTTTTACTTGTCCCTGAAAAATCAACTTTTTGTCGCCGTTCCTGTACGTCAACATAAACAATTAATAATTAATAAGATTTTGCCATTTCTACCCTTGCACCGCCTGTCTTAAGCCATTTAATATCACATGTTTTCTGTCGAGTAACCTATGTTTAGAATTGAAATACTTAAGTTATGTACGGAGGCCTAAAATATTAAGGGGGCAGGGGACATTTTCGAACTATTGTCACTGTAAAATTTATTAATAACACAGACATGGTATTTTGAATGTACTGGTAATTTTAAATATTTCTGTATCGTTGTATTTCTTTCTTCTTCGTGTGTAGAAAAGGCTAAACTGTGGAAAATCTAAACTTACATGTATGACTGATAGTTAATATGTCATTATATGAAAAAACGCATTTTCCGGCGTTACCGCGAAGCACTATTCACGTTCACCGGTGTTACCTCATAAAAACGGCTTAAATCACATTTTATCAGGTTATTTTCAATTTTATATTCAACCAGAGGTTTAATAAATGTCATTGCCTACCGAAAATCAAAATTATACGGTATAATATGCATTGTTGTACTTATAAGAGTCGACAAAAAGCCAACATCTCGCTCAAAACGGGGGTCAAGCCATCATTTTCACAATAATCTAGAGGGATAAAGAATAATGTCTTCGCAGCCGTATGCGGCTGTTCGGCGTTACTGAATATACACGGTGGGGTACGTTGATTATTTCCTGCAGTGGATTTTTTTCCGAAATAACTTTGTCTTCCTTTGTCATGTCCGAACTTTGATAACTGTTTGTTTAATGTCGAACTATTTCAAAATGATGCATGACAAATATTTGTTAAAAGAAGAAATAACTCGCGATCGATCAATTCTTGATTACTAAAGTAGTGTAGAAAAACATGGATAAGGAATGCTTTATTGATAAACATATTGTATTTAAAACTTAAATATCACGCCCGAGAGCTAGAAGTAACTTGATAATAAAATCTTTTTATATCTCTGTTTGTTTAAAATTAAGCTATACATTGTTGACTAATGAAGGATGACATATTTCAACAGGTATATGTTTCTTCAAATGGGGGAAATACGTATAAAGTGTTTAAAACGTAAGTGAAGCGAGGCCGTTTATTTACTCCAAGTCGATACAACGAAAAAAAAATCGCAAACCAACAGGTTTATAAAACCGATGGGAATATTTTGGATAGACGGGTTAATAATTGTGTATATATTTTCCAGTTCGGTAGCTTTTAAAGATATCGCGTGTTGATAATGTTCAGTAAGCGCTGTTGTGTCTGGTCATTCTATTGTAAGGGAGATATCATTGAAATATAAAGACTTCTCTCAATAGAATGGTTGGACAATGCGTTATGTAAATACATTGTATCATAGTTTGGAGACCTTTCTGTTGAAAATGTGTCATGGTTAAATCGTATACATATACATGCAGTGCGTTAACTGGAGTGCGGGTATTAGTTACCCGCACTCCAGAGCATGCCCATTGATTGGCTCATTTTTGCTAGGGTTTACATTTTGTGACGGCAGTGAAAGTGAAATCGACAGAAATGTCATATTTAGATGCTCGTTCATTGGTTCATTTTTGCCGGGGTTTCATATTGTAACAACAGGGAACGTGTTTTTATGTTTGACTATGATACAAAAGAGAAAGAACACCAACACACTCGGTAATCTGATTAATACTCGGGGGGCTACGCCCCCTCGTATAAATCAGATAACCTCGTGTTTCGGTGCTCTTTCTATTACTTAATGGACATATAGGTTTTTGTATTTATAAATTGTTGAAGTACATTAAACATAGGGCATCGCAAATCACTGGCAACTTTTTACTTTAAAAGTAAACATTAAACAGGTGGTATTTAAAGCTACGGTATCGTTGTATTTAAAGTTTGACAAAACCTCTTTTATATATAAGACAACGTTTAATTCATCGGACATATTTATACAAATACTTAGTATTATAAAACGACACGGTGGATTTAACTAGTGGTATTATTAGTTAAGTATTTTGAAGGTAGTGAATATTTCAAAATACTAAGTCAACTACGGTGTAGAAGTCAGTCGCCAGTTAGATAAAAAAAAATAGCGATGTGGTTTGTGAAATTAATACATTCTCAACAAAAAACATAAAACGTGTTAAATAATTTATGTGGGAAAGTTAACTATGATACAGCAATATTGAAATAATGCAAGGAACGAATTGTAACCAGTCGTTATAACATGTGAAAAAATACAGTAAACAGGCGTAAGTATACTTACATTTCATTTTAGGTGAAAGGTTAAAAGGCTGATGTTATATATTTGAGACTTAGAATTTAATACAGTTAGTTACTACTCATATTGTATGACCTTTTGTTTAACAGACATATATTTAAAACTGTTTATTTTGGCCCAGACCTAAAAGTGTAAACTTTCCGATTTAAAAGTAGTTCTGGTCCCAGTTATAGCCTCGTTTGAGACTTTGGTTCAATCTAATCGTCTGTTTTGAGATTTGATTAAAAGCAGTTTCATAGCTATCGTGCTTTAATATATCACATTGACAATACTGATTGTTTTAGACATTTAGACAGTGGTTAATTTAGTCTACATTAAAATTTACATGCTCCTAAAAATGTAGAGTGAACGGAAGAAAGAGTTGCTTGCTTGTAATCGCACAGAATTGTATAGGCTTGCAAAGCGACACTGTTATATGGAAGTACCGCAAGTCACGAGACGGATTCGAACCCTCAGCGGTAAAATGGTTCGTTATTCGAAGTCAGCTTACTTAATCGTTGAGAAACATGGAAGTTAACTTTATTTCAACATGAAAACAGTTCTCGGCAATCTGATTAATACTCAGGGACTACGCCCTCTCGTACAAATCAGATAGCCTCGTGTTTTGATGCTCTTTCTATTACTTATTATGTTATATACTTAATACTTATGACTCGCCCTATAATGTCGTTCATTGATAATTCAATGTGCGCCTGAACACCCTGAATATGTAGCATCTTAGTGTCTAAAAGCTTGTTTTTAAGGCGTATCATCATACATAAGGGCGGTTCAGTTTTATTATAAGTGAAGACGTGCATTAAAGTGTCGGCATGAATAACTCTTCCTATTTCTTCTACTTCTATACATGTTTGTGACGTAATACACTATATACACGTTTAAATAAAAATGGGCCGTTACAAGTTTACGCTACATCGTATTTTTAAAGATTGATGCATAATATAAAATAAACAAAATGCACATCAAAATAATTAAAGTATTAAAGAAATTTCATTTATTTAAAATAAGTTGGAGACAAATAATTTTATTATAATGATAATACAATGTTCATAAATTCTTTAGAATTAAAATTCTTTTTTATTAAACATTTGTACTTTTGAATTTTGGATATTGTTCAGTTAAGTATCAACCTACGTTTAGATGAAAGAAAGGCATTTTGCGAGAAAGATTTAAACAAAAACTACTTGCCATCTGATGATATGCACAATATGAATATCGTTTATTATATGTTAATAGTGTTCACCATTTAATGATCGCTATATATGAAACAAGGCGATACATTTAGAAATAAAATTATACAATGATCTTATTATATAAACGAAGTCTTACTATAAATTTAAGTTTGTTTAAAACAATGATTTTTTGTCACTTCAGTATATCTTTGATTTTGGCAAAACACCAGTGATCCGCTATTTAGATATACATGGATGTTTATATTGTTCAAGCATCAAAATTGAATCAATTTGAATAGCAAAGACATTATTGATGACGCTACATTTTCTTAATACCTGCAAAGCATGTTTACACGTATGCGCGCAACAACACGTGCTTTACAAAAATAAAAAAAATAAAAAAAATAAATGAAAAGACACACGATGTATCTCTTTCCCTTCAATCGTGTATATTTTTTAAACGCTTTAGTTACGATAGAAGTCGTTTGTTTTATGTGATTTATATCGTTTGGCGTGAGCGATTTTCAGACCAAAAGGCCAAAATATTGAAGACTTGAAGACACGACAAACAGGCTTGTCGTGTTTTCGTGATTTTTAGCAGCACGACACCTTAAAACACGATAGCTTTGTTACAAAACACCATACATTCCAACAAAACTCTTCAATTATTTATGGTCGTGATAAATTCAAAGAATAGCTATACAATCATTTATTAGACATGCAAACTTTAAATCAAAAAAAATATTCGCTTAAATTTAAGATTGTGGTCTTAAACGAATGCCAAATTGATAGATGCATTGATAGCTTAATTTCAAATCAATTGATCGTGTGACACCGGAGCTTCTAAGTGGGGTTTAATAACACTTGCTTTAAAAAAGATATGATTAATACCATCAACCTTGCAAGGATTGCATTCACAATTTTATTATTTTATTTACTACAATTTGACAGTAAGATGGCATTGAACATAGATTTTAATTTGGCAGCATAATGTTTTTTTTTCCAGATATAAGCTTATTAACAAGCTAATTTTATACCATCGATTTATCAACCAGGCGTTATTACATGCACAATTTGAATACACTGAATTCGAATAACATTTTGGAGTGTTGTAACCGTATAATTCAATATTATGCATTTTGTGTTTAACTTAAATTTGTTGCACACCTGAAATTATTTTTGATTTAACACAAAACGTTTAAAATGCGCAAAACTTTAACAAAAAAATGAATTATTACTGTATTTCGTATTTGACAGACATGTACCTTTTCATAAAAAATGGTATATTCACTAAAATTCTTATAACAAAATCGACGATCACTGATGCATAGAAATTGTGTAGTTTATAAAACTTCACACAAGTTATTTTAACATTATTTATCGTATTGTAAATTGAATAACAACACACTTATGCGCTTTATAAAATTAATGGATATTTATACCGGAATCAATCTTAAAAATATCTAAACGCATAGCAAATAAGGTAAGAAAAATTATAGAACTTTCAAATACACCACAATGGCTGATAATGAAAATACATTGTATCGTAAAAAAAAATTTTGATTTTGTTTATTTCGCTCAATAATGTAATATTGATTAAATTATTTTAATTTCGATACTTGATATACATGTACGAGTACGTTTGCTAATTAAATATCGTTTGACATATAACTTCTTATACATACTGAAATTAAAAGTACAACTTACAGTCATAGAGAATTTGACAGTATGATGACATTGAACATAAATTTAACGCACTGAAAAAAGTGAATTGGTCTACAATGGACACATTTTCAATAAGTATTTCAAATATTTGATAAAACAATAAAAAATTATAACTTGGATGTTCTAACAAAATATTTCTTGAAAAAAAGTTCTAGTTCTTAGTGATTTACTTTGAACGTTTATATGTTGAATAATAATATTTTGTTCTAGGACACTTTATTATCTTGCTACATATCAATATGTAATATCGGATCATGTATCCCGCATTTTCTAACAACAGCCATGTGAAACATTGTATACACACCGGTCTCAAATATCATCAGTAAGACCGGTGTACACAATGCCATGTGAAATGCTTTCGTATCTTTTGTCTATATGATGCTTAATACTTTAAATATTTTATGGTATTACATTTATGGACCGGTATACTTTAAACAGCTGCTCAGACTACTTTACATGGCCAGGATCCATTGAATTTACTCGACGATGAAAATAAGACAAATGTCCGTGTATAATTGACCAGTGCAAGATTCAATTCATTTAGATGTAAATGGTCAGACAAAATCTGTCTTTTTAGGCTTACTTTTATTAAAACATGTGATATGTTTCGACCATTGAGACGCAGTAATATAGTGTCCGTCCATCCTCGGAATCTACTTGATATTTCTGTCATTGGGTGGAGGAAGAACTTAGGTGTCAGCTCGTGCGTAAGATAGCTTAATAGTTTCCTCACACGAAATAATACAAAGTTTCTGACGGGATTCAAACCAGCAGTAGAGAGCGACAAGGGGCAAGTGGTTTGAAGTAAACGACATTAACCACTCGGCCATGGACACCTATAAGAGAAAAAAAAACAGCATATTTCAAAGACTTGGACACAGGAATAAAATCTGATAGCTTCAGATGATGTTTAAATATATTATTCTTTACATATTAGTCATGTGATATCACGTGCTGTTGTCACAAAAAAAAACGCTCACAAAGAAAATTCAAAACATGACATAAATCAAAGCACAGAAGGCACTGAATTTGTTTGGGTCTCAGAATGTCAGAAAGGTGAAGGTTGTGAGATTATAAACCAATTTGTTTGTAGAGTGTCATCAAATTCTGTTTCCAATGTTATAACTATAGTAAATTGGCTATAAGACTAATTGCAACAATGATATTCAGTTCAATGTTTATTTGGCTTAAAAAAAAAAAACAAAAAAAAAAAACATGAGTTGTCTCACCTGGGATTTGAACTTCGGACCTCTCGCTTCAAAAGCGAACGCGTTAACCCCTCGACCACGGGGAGTTATATGATAACAGCCTAAAGAATACCATATAGGTCTGAGATAGAGTTTGTAACCCTTATTAATTTCGATATATTTTGTTCACGGTAAACCTGTTATTTAACACTGAAGTAAATAATCATGGAGCTGAATATAAGCTATAATAATAACACAATATTAGAAATCTTCGACCAATCGGGAACTATTTTTTCATTACGAAAATTAATGCGCCTGTCATTTGACAATCTTTACGCAGTGATCTCCCCTTAATTTTTCTGCGTTAATCTACATATGAAGGGAAGTAACCGCTTCGAGGAGTTTGGACTACCTTCGTTATTTGCAAATAGAACATCAGGGTCTGAAATTTCGCTACCATTATTTGTTTGGTCTGACGACCCAAAACAAATAAAAACGTGATACTATCAATACTAAAGAAATGTCTCAACGTCTTAGGGAGTTAAATCTTAGGGAGTTAACAATACAAATAAATGGCAAAAAGCCACTTTGATATCATGAGAAACTTTTTTAACTTTAAGCTAAATTCAAAATTCTTATTTTAGAATCCAACATCACGTGATGGGAAAACAGTGGAAGAAGAGGGAGCGACCTCAAGCGGAGGTTTCTAGCGATTACAAATGGAGTTCTCAGAATTATACGTTGAAACAAGTTATGAAAAATTTCAAACTACCTGTTGTGGTACAATGCAGCGAAGACACGAGTGCTGAACATTTACAGGTAATACATTGTCGTCACATGAATCTGTTTTAAAAGAAAAATAGTTCCTTTCAAATATAGATATATGTTGGCAGTTATAATAGATAAAAATGAAAATATCTGTTCTTTTCTTATTTATAGCTAATATAAGTTTTGACAGTCTCTAAAATCCGAATGTTCACATGCGCTAAAACAGATCATATTTAAATAGTATCCTACATTTGATATTATGTAATATGGGGAAGTCTAATTTCTCGGACCCGGGCTTTGGCTTGCCCGGCCTCAGATAATCGGCTAGGTTTTTCAAAATAATAAAAAAAAACGGAATTCGCCTAAGAAATAATCAAAATCGGAGCACCTCGACTATTATTTATAATAATCTTGGACGCATTGAAAGAAGTTAGATGAAAACAAGAAGAGAAGGCGTTTAATGTTTAACGAATGTACACAAATAGTTGACTTCCAAAGGAAAATAATGTGTATTTCGGTAAAATATGAATAAATATATGTCTGACAATCACGTTCAATTAACAAACGCCATCTGTTAACATTTTGTACAACTATAATGATAAGTATATAAATAATATACTGTTTAATTTAATATCTTTAAATTTACTTTATTTAGGTGGACGTTTACTCGATATATTGGAATAAACTTAGTCAACCTCCCAGCAATTAATTATTTTTTGTTATCATGTTCATTTTAAGCGTAGATTAGACTGAAATACCGTATCCGTACCATATACATATGTTTTGTGGAAAACTTATTAACAATAAACGGTATAACGACCCAGGTGTTCCTTTAAAGCTCGACTATACGGAGTATATGGAGAGCTGCCCTACTCACCCCGGCGTCCGCGTCCAGATTTCAGAGCAGTAAAATAGTTTTACTATAACTTTATTATATCTTAAGGTATCAACTTCAAACTTTATATGTCCCTTATTATCAACCTCATCTTATTTGACAATGTTCATAACTCGAAACAATATATTCAGAATTATCTCACACTGAACTTTCTTTAAATTTATGTTTTCTCTTACTCCTTTATATTTCTTAAGGGATCAACAAGATTTTTAACTCTAGCATCAACATTTCAAGAGTTATCTCCCGATGAACTGAGATTTTAAAAAAAGTTATTTTTTAATATAACTTCTTTATTTCTTAAGGTATCTACTTCAAACTTCAAATATGTGTTCCTTATCATTACCCACGTGATGTGTGACAAGATTCATATCTCTGGCACACATTGTTTTTTTTCAAAATTATCCCCCTTTGAACTTAGAATTCATGTTAAAAATATTATTTTATATTGTAACATCTTTATTTCTTAAGGTATGTTCTTCAAACTTCAAATATTTGCTACTAATTATCACCCACATCCTTTGTAATAAGATTCGTAAGTCTAGCATGAATATTTTCAGAATTATTTCCACTTTGAATTTGGAATTCTTTTATAAAATCTCACCGTTAAACTTATAATATTCCCTTTTTTTCTGCAACTGCTTTATTTCTTCAAGTATTTAATTCAGTCTTCAAACATATGTTTGTTATCAAAACCTTTGTCATATGTGATAATATTTATTACAATAGCTCCTGTATTTCCAGAATTATCTCCCTTTAATTTTTGAACTTAAGATTTTATTTGAAAAGTGTTATTATAAATAAAGATAATTGTTCTTTGTCATTACTTACATCATGCATGACAAGGTTCATAACTCTAGAATCCTTATTTCAAGAGTTATTTCCTCTTTGACCTTACAATTTTACTTTAAAAACTTTATATGCTTTTTGCTCTTATCTTTTTTGTTACTGAAGGGATTGACTTCAGATTTCAAATTGTTGTCTTTTCCATAATTCAGAGCGTAGAAATGTCTGTTTAACTTTTATTGACATGGTCACTTGCATATTGTATTGCGCAAAAATATCGAACATTTGAGCGCTTTCTTGATACTGATACAAAAATATATTTATATCATAATTGATTGTTTTTCTTCATAGTTTTGTCTTCCTTTACAGTGTTCATTATTTAATAAGTCGAGCTTCTCTGTCTCATTTGACAGCTCTTGTTTAGGTTATTTTTATCTGATTTCCAGTTCAAAAGCTTTGCCTACTCCTATATTATTTATATTTGTTTAAAATCCAATTTTCGATCACACAATCACGATTAAACCGTTTATGTTTTAGAACAATGTTTTGTATATTGGGAAGAGGGTTATAAGTGGGTTGTATTAATGTTATGTAGCCTTCTTCTTATTTCTCTATTTCAAACAACAATTCATAGTTTATTCTAAACACAAAATAACTTCTATTCCCGAAAAGACAACATTAAAACTGCGAAATCTTCCCTTTGAGCAACAACTTCCTGTTTATTTTTGATAACGTAAATCTTCACATACACTGTGTATAAATGAACCGTTTTATTTTCCTTTCAGAACTTTTTCTTTGATCTTCGTCAACCAGTGCTTTTACACAGTAAACGAACAAGCCGGAAGGTGTTTGCGAGATGCGTGCGCAAGGGGGAAGGCGGAACAATAAAAGAACTTTTACCGGAAGTTGTCATTCCTGAAGATTACGCGGGTAAAATATCGACCCTTTCATTATGGTTTTAAGAAGTGCATATCCTTGACATGGATAAAGGCCTGTAGACCTCTTTTAACTGACTGTGTTACACATCAGCTTTCAGTCAGACTTTGATAAAAGTAATTATCATTATGTACGAGGCACCAACACTGTAATGGTCAGATGGTTTCTTCCCAACATCACTAGTGGAAGAAAACCTCGGGTATCCCTCCGTGCATTATCTTAGGCACGAACGGGCACCTCAGTAGAACCACTTAAGTACTTAGATATCTGTATATTCAGTCAAATGAAAATATGTGTAGAGATGCCGGCAAAGTTTTACTTCATACCAAATACGCCACAAATATGTCATCAAATTTATGTGCATAACAAATGTTAACATTACAAAGAACAAAAAGGTGAAATATCAATAACAGTGATTATATTTTGTATCACTTTGATCCAAATAGTAAAAACACATATCTTTATCAGTCAGACGAGTTAACTTGATATTGTTGAAAGCGAAGCGAATCCAACCGTTTTATACAACTAATAAAAAGAAACTGTAACATGTATGCATGCCTTTTGCCTATTTATAAGCGCTTTCAAGATTCTGAGCACGGGCTAGTTCAGTTGCAATTAAAGTACAATAGCAAATATGAAGCTATAAAAAAGATTACAAGTTATGTAATAGTTCTTTATGTTAAGAGCACTTATGTTTGTCATAGAGGTTCCATGGTACATGTAGTGATGAAATTTAAACGCAGTTGGTACAATAACATGCACACATTTATATTTAATAAAGCTCAAACAAACAACAAAGACTTCAGTAATAAAATAAGAATAATATCCAATAACCTGTGATTTAGGGCAATATAAAATGTATATTGTTTCTCGGCCTTTGCACTAAAAACCAATAGTGATTACTATAACTTTGTTTATTTATCACATACATAATTTTGTATCACATATTTTCACTTTTTCGTCTGCATTTTAGCAAGTAAATATTCTGTTGCACAAGGTTTCAATGCCCTTTTACATAATTAAAATAGGCTGTTGATAAAAGTGTTTACACATCGATCTGAGAAAATGTTTGTCATATGTCAGACCGTGAATGTAAATACACAATTCTGCCTCTAAAAACATGCATATAAATGTATGTATATATAATTTCCTATGGTCAAATTATTTCTGATTTGTATTTATTTGTATTTTTTCTATTTCCAGGGTGGTTCAAAATCAGTAAAGGTCTCGAATTTAGCAAACCTTCATCTCACCGAACTGTTGAATCTATCACAAGAGCAAATACTGATTTTTTCCTCTGTACGACAGAATTTGAGGCAATTGTTGTTACGGAATCGCCCGAAGGTGAAAATGAGAGTCACGGAAGCTTTTTGCGTCCTGTCGTTGAAGGCGAGGTATTACGAAAAATCGGCATTCAGAAGCTAAATCAGTTAATGCTCCCTGAAGCGCAAAGGTCTTTAGATAGGGACAATCGATACCTGCTATGTATAGACGAGAGAGACTGTGAACTGTTTGTACCAGTGTCGCAGACTGGATTATTTTACGAAGTGTCGGACGGGAATTTTAACAAGAATGACAACTGTGTAGTGCAAATCTCCGATGTTTTAGACGAGATGGTCGAAATGCCAATATATGTCAGACATATTCTCGGAGATCCACCACCAATCTCGAAATTCTATTCACCTTGCCTGAAACTTACGCGCGTGACAGAGGAAGAAACTGTCATGGGATCAACTCTAGATTCTGAAGACGATGCTCTGCCTCTTGAAATTCAAACTCACTCACCTATTAAATTTGAAATCTCTTTGAATACCCCAATGTTGCAATCATGTGCAGAATATACGGAAGCGATTGACATGTGTAATAGCGTGTCACAAAACTATGTTACTGATATGAAACTCGCCGTTACATTCAAGGTCCCAGAAGTAGAAGAAAACAATGAAACAGACGATAAACTTGCACAATCTAATCCATCATATGTTCCAGATGAGGATGAAAGCCAACTTTCTGTACCTAACTCACAAAGAACATCAACTTCTGTTGGGCGTGGGAGTGAACTTGGAGAGGTTGACGCTAATTCAGAATTTAGTATAAATTGGGACCCTGATAAAGTACGTCAATCTAAGTCTAAACTTGCTGATAAACCTGAACAAGACAGTGAAAGTATTGGAAGCATAGACAATGAACAAGCTGTGAAACTAAACAGTTTGTTAGGCGGTTCGTATTTTGATACGGAAAGCCAAGAAGGGCAATCCTCAAATAGCTTGGTAGAAACATGGACACAAAGACGGTTTTCGGACAGTAATTCGAATGAAATATTAAATGATATTCCAAACCGTAATATAGCTCATATTTACATGAACTCTGATATTGCACCATATGATGTTGTAGTAGACGAAGTGACAGATTTTTCAATGAACACGTCGATAAATGAAGGAAGTGATCCGAGCACCTCTACCGCAATAATACGACCACCAAGTCCATTCTCTGACGATATTAGATCAATACCGAGCACTGTAACAGTGTCTTCCTGCTCGAAAATTCACTCTTCATCTTCAACAATAGACAGTTGCAGAAGTCAAGTTGACTTAAGTGATCATTTTCCTAGTATTCATTCTAGTGCAACCAGCATTTTAAGTACGGATAGCAATGGCGTTCTCAAGCCTGTTAATGCATCATACACATTTACTGGAGATGTTTACATAAACCAAGACATAACAAGTAGTCATAGCAGTGTTGACAGGTCATTCAGCAGTGATGAAAGTGTTGACGGAAGTTGGCACAATTGGAAGGAGAACAAATTCAGGGTTATAAGAAGCAGAGACATACCTCGAAATAATACAAACAACTTGCATGGTAACATGATTAACCAAATAAACGCCTCAAAGGTACGATCTTTATCGGAAGATCTGATTCAGTTCGATGAACCAAGTAGAACGTCTTCTACAAGCAGTATTCTAACCTGCAAGGTTGCAGATGAAATGGTGTCGAGTTGCAATGACTTGCGGCTCTCCTTAGAGGAAATTACTCGAAATGCGAGAGAAAATCATACAGAAAATTCATGGCGACAGTTTTGTTTGGAACGCTCAAGTTCTCTTCCGGTAAGGACAAAAGTCAATCCCAATAAACAAATAACAGAAATTGATGAACATTCCCAAAGCTGGGAGCAACTCAGTCCAAGACGGAATGAGAAAACGTCAAACGCGAGTACGCCGCAAAATAATAACCAATCAGTAAAAGCTACTCGTACTTTAAATCATTTAAATTTAGATTTTAGTGATTCGTTTGGAGATAAAGCTCAGCTTATTTCAGACACTTGTTCGGAATACAGTGCGCAGTTATCAAATCGCAGTAGCGAAAGTATTGATCACGAAGCAAACACGTCTTTCGCTCTCTCGGAGTCGTCTGATATGTCAGTTACAGACGGACCGGAATCAGTTTTGGCGGCAATTGCCGAGATGGACATGTACCTTGATGGAATCAGTGTAAGTAGTAGGTCAAGCGTACGAAGTGATATCGCACAAAAATTAAAAATAAGTAATGAGATTAGAAGAAAGCAACTAGGGGAATGGAATGACATTGTGGAAGTTATATAGTCGGTATAATACATGTATTATATTGGTATGTACTAGTAATTGAATAATGACGCACGTTGTGACAAACGAGAAAGATGGAATAATGAATGATATTTTTTCTCGATTAAATTAATCTTCATTTATTTAACCTAATTCTATTCAATGTTTGCCGCCTTATTTATCATTGCATTTGTTTGACTTTCTCATTAATTCGATATTTTTTGTTAATTGTCTTTGTTAATTTTTGTGTTTTCTAACCAAACATTTATACAAACTGAGCGATATTTGAATACAAAAATAAAAGGCAAATATAAAATTTTTGTTCCCCATTTTCTTGTTTGGACATTTTTTCAATACGAAAATAATTTCTATTCTGAATTGTGTTTGTTTGTAATTGAGCTTTGTGCAAAAGTGTTGGATAAGTTTTTATCTTAGTTTATGAAAGAGAAAAAAACGAATTTTTAATGCCAACCCAACTGACTTGAACGTTTCAGCACTGCAATGTGATAAATTTGCAAATATTTGAGTTCGCATTATCTTTAAAAAAAGAAGTTTTTTGCTAAGACAATATAGTCTTGATTAATAACATTACAAATTATATCACCGATTTTTTTAAAAATAAATTATGCTTCCGACAAAGATCTTACCTTTGACACTTTTATCTCCTTTTTAATGACACATCAATTGCCCCATGAAACTAACGATACTTATTTAATAAAGTCGAAGTTTCGGTGACACGAAGTATATTAATCCAACTGGAGACGGAAAGCACCGGTTCTATTATAGAAAACGTGCATAATTATGATTATATGAAACCTACCGAATGCTCATGCATAAACATGACTATGCAAATAACTGAGCCCTGATAATATGCCAGTTTGACATGTTAAAGAGGAGTAATACATGCTTGGTAATGCATAAATCAGTATTCGTTGCCTACCTTTATATATGGCAATATTGACCTGAGACTGATTAATTTTCGAAACGTTTTTCGTTAGTTTCCGTTATGAGTTGCGATTTACACATTGGATTTTATTGAAAGTATAGTCCTTGATACTTAAATCAATATTTACGACCCCGATGGTCTAGTGGTTAGTACAACTGAATTGTAATCGAATCCCCGGATATTTTTTTTTGTTTATTTTTTTTTTAATTATATGCAGATAAATCATTCATTTTATTTCTGGCATATATATTTTCTATCGTTCTAAAACCCATTCAGACCCGTCAATAATCTAATGACGGGCAGGGAACAAGAGGTATCACTAAAATATGCAACGGACATTGGACACAGCGGAAATATTTTTTGCAAAACAGGCAAAACGTGTGCGGCATGTTATTCATTTAAATAATTAACATTTAAGTTACAAAACAGATTAACTGAGTGAAAAAGTACGTTTTTTTAAAAAACGTATCACAAATATTTGCAATAGGTTATTTTGAAGGATTCTGTGACCGACGATTGTTCTCTTTCACCTTGATTTTTATAACACTTTGTGGTTCAATACCTAGATTCTAGGCGAATATGAAATCTTTTGTTTATTCAAGTAGTTTAATATTTTATAAATAAGTAAACAATAGGTAACAAAGCATGTATTATATATATTTATTCACAACTATTATTTGCTATTACAGACACATTTTCGTAAATATATAATATAAGATATATAAGATATATAATAAAAGGCTGTATATGGTATGGTGTTGTATATGTTTAAATCATATCGGCTCAATACTTAAGTACCTTAGTACTTTGAAATACTGATGTTTGTATATTTCCGATTAAACAGACTGTGTTTAACTTATATAATAAGCATTACACGAAATATCGTATTTCATTAATGCAGTTTATTAGAAGGGAGACAACCCTGGTATGAATATTTTATACTATTCATGTCCCTTTACAAGTCAGATGTCTTCTTTAAAATTGTGTTCCATCAAAAACTTACAAATTTTACATTGTTTTTCTCTCATCCTTGCTGCTAAATGTCCTGCATTGTAGTAGAATTTACATTAACGTAAGTCTTAGAGAAAAAAATATTTAAGTCATTTAAGATACATTATTATATTATACACTATTTTCCAAGCCAACTTGCCTTTCCGCTTTCATAATTTCCTTTATGGTGGGACACTTGTACATCTTGATTTACTCGTGTCTTGGCATTTGTCAGCACGTTGTCTCTTTTTCAAAATATAATTTTAATTCAATATATCTGAATAAATATATTAAGCTTCCGATATCCGGAGCAATTTATGTCACTTCCGACTGTTCGGAGTAAATTTAAATCAGCCATATGGGCTTAAGTCATATAATATCATAATTTATATACATGTAATTGTCAATCTTATACTACATGTTTTTTCAATTATCTGGGACATTTAATTATATACAGCCATAGACAAAAAAAACTGCCATTTGTTATGCTAGGAAATGTGTTACTCTGTTTTCATGACTTTGTTTTATTCATATAAATACACATGCATTTAAATTACTCTCGCATCACACAAGGCATCATTTTTACACAGGGACGTAGCTTCCGATATGCAAAGAAAGTGAAAAAAATAAAATAAAAGAGTATCAGCGAATGGACAGATATAGACCAAGCTTTGTCTAAAACAATTACGAAACTACAGAAAATGCACAGTGAGTAGCTTTAAATCAGTCTCAATAGAGCCAAAAAGAAATCTAATATATTAAGGAAAATATTGGACATTTCAAAATCTAAATTTATTTCGAAGATAAAATTGAAAATAATGAAGTTATGCAAGCTCGCCAGACCACCAAGGCCATTGAACCGTTTTATATACATGTAAACATCGCTACTCAGTGTTATCTGGCTCGTGACAAATCATAAATACACACACTTTATCAGTACAAATAAACCGGAGAGAGCTTGGCACATGCACAGACGGATATTAAAGGAAAGCAACGGAGTGCTTTAACATTCAAAATGACGTCGATGTTAAGCAAGGACGTACCTGATATTGAGGTGGGTAGATTTATTTCTTTTATAATTCATCATTTCACCTGTTTACTACAATGCATTGTGCAGTTAAGCATGCAAAAGCTTAAAGCTTGAAGTAAAGCGTAGATTTTTACCAACATCCTTTTAAAAAAAGGACATTATATTGAATGCGTTTAGTTTTATTTTCGTTTGGCTTGTACACAAAGCAGACGCGTAGCTATGGTTTTATAAAAAGAAGGCTTCAAGGTTTGTACCGTAGGTCTAGCTGATAGGGCCCAACCCTGGAATGCCTTCCGTTTTCTAAGATCAAACTAAATTGATTAAGGTGATTCAGCTTTGTCAGCCATGTTTGTTTTCACTAAGTTGGTCCAAAGTGAAAGTAGGCCAAAATTCACATAACAACAAAGCTTACAATGTAAAATGATAACTATTCCAGGTCTATGTATAAACAAAAATAAAAATGATAACAATAAGAAAATTTACCTTGAATGTGCTCAATTTTTAAAGACCAAGTACAATCTGTTGCAAATGCTATTTTTGCAGCAAATACAAAAAACTACATTTTTCTACCCTTTTTTTAAAGGCCCATTATGCACAACAAATGCTTTAGTTTTATTTGTACATGTTTTTATTTTTGGTGTAATTTTATAATCTTTAATATGTTACTCAGAACTATCTTATAATGATTTATAAATTGTATGAAAGTCAAAAGACTACCTTGTTTACATTTTGATACTTTTATGACTGGGCATCTAAAATGCTCTTAAATCTTATTTAAACATTATAAAATTCATATTTGTCCTTTCCAAAGGAGTGTTTCTGAGCCCTTTCCAAAGGACGGTTTCTGAGGTATAATGTGCCTTTAATGTCTGTAAATTTACCAGTACAAATGGCTGAACCATCAATTTAAAAACAGTCGGTGAATAGACCTGAACATCGCTATGGTAATTTGCATTTTTGGAAGGTTGCCTACACAAAATATATGCTGTGTTATTGTGTACCACGATTTAACAATACTTAATTAGAATACAATACTTATACACGAAAGATAAATAGAATTGTTAAACATTGCATAAACAATGCATTAGCCAGTCCTGTTAACCGTTGTACACATTTTTGCAATGCTGAAATGCAATCTTCACGTGCAAAATGTGCAAAACAAGTGTAGTCGCCTGACCTGACATTTTATAAATGTCAGATACATGCATCTCATTTTACATTTAATAAAATTGAAAAAGTCTGTTGTATACGGAAGAGCATTAGTGCCAGGTGTATGTTTTTTATTAACTCGAAATTTCGAGTTACTAACTCGAAATTTCGACTTACTTATCTCGAAATTTCGAGTTACTAACTCGAAATTTCGACTTATTAACTCGAAATTTCGACTTACTTATCTCGAAATTTCGAGTTACTAACTCGAAATTTCGACTTACTAACTCGAAATTTCGACTTACTAACTCGAAATTTCGACTTACTTATCTCGAAATTTCGAGTTAGTAACTCGAAATTTCGACTTACTAACTCGAAATTTCGACTTACATTGCACGACTTTTATTGGTTGCCGGTGAAAGCAAGGAATGAATTCAAGATACTTTCTTTCGTGTGTAGCTGTTGCACATTAACAACCTTTTACATTTATTTAACAGATCAATTTTATAGGATCAAATTGTCCAAACATACTGAACATATTCTTCGCTTTTTTGTGGAGGGGGGGGGGGGGGTTGTAAAATCACACTTTCCACATTTCCGTGTTAACCGGGTGTTTCTTTTTCTTAAGCACACATACAACCATCATGTGGAGAAACAACAAGTCCAAAACCCACCCTATTGTAAACTGTGCAATATCATGTGTTAAATAAGTTTTAAATGGCGTATATACGCCAGTTAGTCTGTCACGTTTCTTTATACTAATAATGTTTTTGTAACATTATTCATTATTTACTAATACTTTGATTCATATTGTGTTGATAAAAGTTGATAAAAGTGATACTTGTTGTTATATATATGTTGGGAATAATATAAAAGCATCCGATTTTACAAGAAATATAGTCAGTCCAACAATTTTGACAAAGGCCTCAGCACGCCCTATTTTGGCCACGCCGCGATACTTTCCTCAGATGTCCCACACGTGAAGTATAGGATCGGTTTTTTTACAGGGATGAGAAGAATATGATTAGTGAAAAGATATGTTCGAACAGATGGGATACAATACAACGTCTGAAGAACGCCTGAACGTACAAATTAAAGGAAGCCTTGTATTTTTTAGGTCGGGTGTGTACATGCCATTACTAAGTTTAAGTTAAAGTTCAATAGTTTTTGTCCAGGCACCCGTTTCTCCATCTCCATCGTTCAAAGGCACTGCCTACTATATCTTATACCATCTAACTAATAACTTTGGCCATTCTTGTAATGTTAATAAGTCGAAATTTCGAGTTACTAAGTCGAAATTTCGAGATAAGTAACTCGAAATTTCGAGTTAGTAAGTCGAAATTTCGAGTTACTAAGTCGAAATTTCGAGTAACTAAGTCGAAATTTCGAGTTACTAACTCGAAATTTCGAGATAAGTAACTCGAAATTTCGAGTTAGTAAGTCGAAATTTCGAGTTACTAACTCGAAATTTCGAGATAAGTAAGTCGAAATTTCGAGTTAGTAACTCGAAATTTCGAGTTAGTAACTCGAAATTTCGAGTTAATTAAAAACATACACCTGGCACTAATGCTCTTCCGTAGTTGTAAGAGTTTGATTTAAACATCTAGAAAAAAACCTAAAGCTAAGCCATGGGGATAACTATGGTGGCTGATTTGTGCCATTCGTGTTTTCGCCTCGCGACCCCGCCTAGCGAAAAGTCGAGAATTAACAAGTTAAAACGGCGGGGTCGCGGGACGAAAAAACGCTAATAAGCGAGAGTGCGGGGCGAAGTTTTATTTATTATACTTCGGCCCGCGCCCCCGCTAATGAGCGTGTTTTCGTCCCCCGACCCCGCCGTTTTATTTCTTAAATCTCGCTCCGCGCTCCCGCGGGATGAAATTATATTTAATAAACTTGGCCCCGCGCCCGCGCTATTTAGCGTGTTTTCGCTCCACGCCCCTGCCATTTAAATTGCTAATCCTCGATATTTCGCTTGGCGGGGTCGCGGAACGAAAACACGCTAATAAGCGGGAGCGCGCGGCGAAGATTTATTTATTAAACTTTGCCCCGCGCCCGCGGTAATAAGCGTGTTTTCGTCCCGTGACCCTGCCGTTTTATTTCTTAAATCTCGCTCCGCGCCCACGCAATACGAAGTTTTATTTATTAAACTTCGCCCGCGCCCTCGCTAATAAGCGGGTTTTCGCTCCGCGCCACCGCCATTTTAACTTGCTAATCCTCGATATTTCGCTTAGCGGGGTCGCGGGGCGAAAACACGAATGGCACAAATCAGCCACCGTAGATAACTATGATACCTGATTTGTGCCATGTCGTATTTTTTGCTCAGCGGGGCGCCAGGCGAAATCATGAAAATACGAAAAAATGACCTCTTTGTCGTACTTTCGCTCCGCGGGGCGCGTGGCGAAAACATGAAAATGCGACAAAGTTATCAACTTGTCTTTTGACCATTCGGACGTACTTTCGCTCCTCGAGGCGCCAGACGAAGACACGAAAATACGACAATATGACCATTTCGTATTTTTTTCGCCTTATGCCCCTCAAAAAGTACAAAAATAATAGATAACTGTCAATATAAAGAAATTATAAATCAGTAAATCATAAGGCCCATCTGTTATCTGGCGCGTCCAATTCCAGGTCTATCGAATAGAACAAAGCTGGTAAAAAGTAGCAATTTGCTTTCAAAGAAGATGATTATAAAATCTGGAGTTCCACAAGGCTCAATACTAGGACCCTTGCTTTTTATTATATTATTTATATTAATGACATGACATTAATTTCAATTCTATTAACATTGACATGTACGCCTGTGACTCCACTTTATACAAATCCGATACTGATATTCTCGTTATTGATAAAGAACTCCAAAAAAGTATTAACTTGTTCAACAAATGGTTTAATAATAATATGTCTTTGCACCCAGAAAAAACTAAGTGTATGCTATTTGGTTCAAAATTCAAAACTAAGCGGGCTAGAAACCTCGAACTTGCTATAAATGACACTATATTAGAAAAAATATTTTCGGGATTTGTGTTGATAGTAATTAAACATGGCATATAGTCTGATTTTATTGACCTGTCAATTATGAATACATTATAGGACTCATTTAAATATTCGATCCCACTTCGGTTTGGTCCGTGTAGTTTACGAGAATTAATGTGGAGTATATTAGTAATGAATTGAAAGTCACGCCAGCTTAATGTGAAAATTTTCGTTAATTCACAATAGGTCAGTCGGTAAAGAGATTGTTTGATAATTGAGAGGTCTGTGGTTCGATCCTTACTGTTGCCATTATTTTAGTACTCTTTCTTTATTTTTGCAGTATATTTTAATGGAACAGATTTGTAGTGTGTTGTACGGCATTGAAAAGACATTTATTGATTTTAATCCGTTTTAATTTTAAACATGAATTCTTAAAAAAAACATGTTATTTAAAAAGAGTATACTAGTATACATAACAAAATTAAGTATAACATAATCAAACAAAACAAACAACATAAAATAATCAGATATAGATTCAATAATGTTGAAAGTATTAATAAGAAAAAAATGGACCAACGCCGCCTCGAACTTAAAACACGTGTGGCACTTACATTATAAACTCGTGATTTACCCTATTGCGCTATAAAGCTGAGTACACTTAGTTTAGAGATACAAATTATATTAAATTCCATTGTACAACGTACATCTCACGGAACTTACCGAACATCTACCGAAGATTAATATACTGTGTGCATCGACCGTGTAATCAGTATGTAATTGACAGGTTAATAAAACCAAACAATACTCAACTTCATAATGTAATAAATAAACTCAATTCTAAAATTGCATTTTTAAAAAGAATTTCATATTTTTTGAAAGATGATATGAAAATGTTATACTATAATGCATATATTGTGTCAACAATGGACTATTGCAATACTATATGGGGACAAAACTGCAAACCGGATACCGAAAAATATACAACATACAAAAGAGGGCACTTCGAGTAATTCTGAAACAACATGTAACAAAAAGTGTATTCAAAACCCAAAATCTGCTTACTTTTGAAACCACAATCATGGCCTTACTGGTTTTTAAAAGTGAACATAATCTGGCAACAAAATATATATCTGAACTTCTAGTTTTTTCTAATAATGATAGATATAATCTTCGCTCTTCAGCGAATAATGATCTTATTCACTTCAGGCCACGGACATATTATATGAAACAAACATTTACATTCAAAGCGGCACATTTATAAACTGAAATAAAACTACAAAGTAAATTGTCATCTTTTAAGGGTAAACTAAAGGATTAATTAATAAAAAATACAGCTTAAGGCGCAAAAAAAACAACTGATTTTTAACAGAAATTTATATAGCTCTCTATAGCGTTTTGTTTGTTTGTTAACATTGATTGGTGATTGTATGTGCATACGAAGTTAAGAACTTAGTATTTATAATCCACAAATATGCTATGTATTTTGTAAGAGAGTTTGTCGTAATGATATTGCTGTTTATCGTTATATCTGTTTTCTGTTTATATATGTATAGAAGACCATATTGGAAATATGTTGTATGTTTATTATGTACTCTTAATATGTCACCTTCTCAAAATATTATTGTTATTATTATCATTATTATTATTATAATTATTATTATTATTAATATTATTATTATTATTATTATTATTATTATTATTTAAAACTTTAACAAGTATTAAAATTAGCAGAAGTAACGAAAGAATGGGAGCAATCCAAGACTTGATTTGTATACAATTAGAATATAATTCGATTCAATAGAAACATTCATAATAAATCATAAAGAACCTCATTTTGCTTAAGTTAAGTCGACCAGTAAGTGTCGTGTCAAATTCTTGTGAATGGAGACAATTCAGAATGTTATTTTTCGGTTGGGGTTTTCGTCCTGCCAAGATCATATGGCGAATATTCAGTTTTATTGGTGGAGCAAGACCTCTGTCACGAACAAGCATCTGAGAAGAGCGTTTCGTAAGCTAGCTTGATAGCTTCTACATGAAGGAATCCAAAGTAGCGGGTCGAATTCGAACCCACTAGTGTGCAGGACAAGTTGTTTAAAGTCAACAACCTTAACGACACGACCACGGACACTCCCAAATTCATTTCTAATTCATATAGCCAATACACAAATAAAATCTTACACCGTTAAAGTATACAATAATAAATAGACTCTTTCAACAGTTTGTACCTGACTGTCCTATATGATTGTTTTCGTATATATTGATAATTGCACGATTGTTGTTTTATTACCATTTTTTGAGTTTTGGTGATTCAAGAAGGTACTGATACTGCACCAAACTCCATAGTAGTGGTAATGGAATGCATTCCTTTTGCAAAATAATGGCACCAAGCCCGATCAAGATACCCAATACTATCATTTATTTGTTCATTCTCTTACAGAATATTCTTGCTTTGAATCCACGTGTTACCAAGCACGCAAAACTCGTGCCAAGTGCTCGTACAAAAGAAAACAAGAAACATTGGAAACGTAATGCGTCAAGAGGATGTACGGTAAGTGATAGATACTTTCTTACCTCGGATAGAGTATGTACGGTAAGTAATAGATACTTTCCCACCTCGGATTAGAGGATGTACGGTAAGTGATAGATACTTTCCGACCTCGGATAGAGAATATACGGTAAGTGATAGATACTTTCCGACTTCGGATAGAGGATGTACGGTAAGTGATAGATACTTTTCTACCTCGGATAAAGGATGTACGGTAAGTGATAGATACTTTCCGACCTCGGATAGAGAATATACGGTAAGTGATAGATACTTTCCGACTTCGGATAGAGGACTTTCCCACCTCGGATAGAGGATGTACGGTAAGTGATAGATACTTTCCTACCTCGGATAGAGTATGTACGGTAAGTGATAGATACTTTCCCACCTCGGATAGAGGATGTACGGTAAGTGATAGATACTTTCCGACCTCGGATAGAGGATGTACGGTAAGTGATAGATACTTTCCGACCTCGGATAGAGAATATACGGTAAGTGATAGATACTTTCCGACTTCGGATAGAGGATGTACGGTAAGTGATAGATACTTTTCTACCTCGGATAGAGGATGTACGGTAAGTGATAGATACTTTTCTACCTCGGATAGAGGATGTACGGTAAGTGATAGATACTTTCCGACCTCGGATAGAAGATGTACGGTAAGTGATAGATACTTTCCGACCTCGGATAGAGGATGTACGGTAAGTGATAGATACTTTCCTACAAGAGGATGTACGGTAAGTCATAGATACTTTCCGACCTCGTATTAATTCATAATCGGCAAAGTATTCCAAATAATGATTAGTCATAGTATCATGTCTTGTTAAAATGAATATTTTTGGGTTAATACTTTGCACTGTTAAGCATTTTAAACAAGTATTTGTTTAATCCCCGTGACTTAACAAATTAAGAAATGGGAAAAGTTCACGTTGAACCCTTTGGCTGACCAAAATTTGAAAGATTTTGAATATTGAAATACAGAAAATATAGTGATCAAACAATAGTTTGTCATCGTTAACTTAATTTTCATAAAATGGCCACTTAATCGAACAAATAGTGTTTGAGCATTGTTATCAATTAAACAGGATATTTTTTCATAGCTAAACACTTAACTTTGTTGATTCAGGATTTCAACCATAAAGGAAAGGAAATAAGAAATTAAGAACACTTGATTCATTATTTTTTTCAGTGCACATACATATATAGACACTACGGTTTCTCGCCCACTTTTGACTTTAAACTGTTCATAACTTATTTAAAGAGGTGCATAAACATTATATTAAAAATATAATGCTGCATAACACATTAAAAGAGAAAGAAAGAAAAAGGAAATATAAAGATTGTAGAGAAAAAATGCAGGGTCTGTACCGTTACAATATTAACCTTCGACGATTTATCATTTCCGAACTATGACGAATGAGCCGAATAGTCGCGGCTGCTCTTTTCTGAACATTACAAAGGCTTTTGGAATTTATAAACTTTACATGCCCACATTTTTATCCGTTAGTAAACACTTTACTATGCTTGCTGATTTGTGCCATTTTGTATTTTCTATCTGCTGGGCGCCAGGCGAAATCACGAAAATACGACCAGTCGTCACTTTGTCGTATTTTCGTGTTTTAGCCTGGCGACCCGCGGAGCAAAATACGAAATGGCACAAGTCAGCTACCATACTAACTTAAATTGGGTTATCTTTAGTATTGGCCGGAAACACACTACATGATTGATATAATCTTAACCTACATTGAACCTTGTTTCTTATCTTATTTAATGCAAACATTTAACCCGAGTAACACGATTTATTAGCCTGTCCGGTATTTAGATTAGACGTGTGCAAGTGCCTTTAGTTTAAGTAGCATCGAAAGTACGTTATTTAATACCAGTTTGATATTGCTTTAACAGTCGTGTCCCCCGCTGCAGAACAACTTTGAAGATATAAAACACACAACCTTAAGTGAAAGGGCTGCTCTCCGTGAGGCTGCAAGGTATGTGTAAATCTAAAATATAGCCTCCATTTATTTCAAATTATAGCAACATAAGTTAAATGGTGTCCAATTATATTATATGGTGTACGCCAAAATTTATAAAGCGCGATGCAATTTGGATATTATCTGCATGCTTCCTAAAAATCTAAAGGTTTGTTTGTCATGCTTAAGAACAGCCAAAATAAGATTTATAAAATGTTGAAATAAATGAAAACTTGGTAAAATATACATTTAAATCTCATTTAAAACTAAGTTGTTTTTTTTTTAATTGCAGATGTCTGAAATGTGCAGATGCGCCGTGTCAAAAAAGCTGCCCGACTCAACTTGATATTAAATCGTTCATCACCAGTATCTCAAACAAGGTATATGGATATACGTTATAACAACCCAATCGTACTGAAAGTGTGTTACACAAATACATATTAAATTTTAAAGGGACTCCACTGAGGCTTAAGAGTCTTAAAAACATAACATTTGAATATCTTACATAAATAAGCTGGGGCACATTAAACAGAAATATATGCAAAGATCGTGAAGAACTATACTTTGAAATAAATTGAAAATCGTATGTTAATGCCTTTCTTAGCCCGATTTGATTGAAAAGCGTTTAAACACTTTTCATTTTGGGTCATTTTTTTACAATTTGAATAATATTATTTTGGATAAACCAAGTGCGCGAATGATCTGAAATTTTGCACAAAGATTAGTGGTCTAAACCTACATCAAATGGCACATTTATCTGGAAAAAATATTTCCAGTCCAATCATGTCAAAAAACCTCAGTGGAGTCCCTTTAACCTAAGACAACGACCTCAATTTACGTCATAAAAAATTAATCAATAAAATGAATTTTAGTGATAGTTTAATATCTTGTAGTTAATGTCAATGGTAAACTTAGATAATTATAAGGAAGGAAGTAAGAAATTGAAAAACGAAAAGAAGACGATAGTTTATGTTATATTTTGCAATTTGTGCAAATTATATTTTTATGTCCTTTAAGTAAGATATATTTATATGTTGCTGTGTTCTAAGTGTAATAATACATAACAATATTAAAATAGTATTTGCTGTTAAACTAGCGTTGTGCGCCGATAATTGTAGCGATTGTATGACACATACACATTTAATGATTCAATCTTATTAATACCATAGTATCTGATGACTATATCTAGTTATACCAAAGGGAGATAACATTTCTATATTAATATGTTGTAGGGTGTCATCCTGTAAATAAAACTTTTAAGATGGCTCCCGAGATGGATGCCAAATTTAGGAATTCATTACACTGACCAAGAATATAAGTTCTGATTTTGATACCTGACAAACGTAAGAAAAATTAAAATCTTTAAGATTTTAAATCAGAAGCCTTCTACGAGATGTCAACTAAAATACATTTACTTTAAGGCATTTACTGACTGATAGAGTGACCATGGTCATTCCGTGTAGATGTGACTTTTTTTCTTGTAAATTCTTGATTAATTAAATGATTTTTTTTACAGATTTAGCCCTCATGCAATTTTAGTCTCTTGAATGTTACTTTTAACTTTTACTGTTACAAGTCCTTATTGTTAAACAGAAATTGAATTGTTAGATAATATTTTCTGCATTTTATTATTATATTATATGCATCCCCATTATGTTTAATTTGTGGTTCAATATGTCACCAATCTACTCAAAATAGAAGGCTCTTTGAAACATCTGTAACAGTTATGAATACATTTACAGTACATTTAGTTTTTATATTGTCATAATTTTTGTGGTATCTAAGGTGGTAAAGTTCATAAAACATTTATTTCTTGGATTAAATAAGAAACAAATACATCAGTATTTTACTGTCACTTAGTAAGAAGTGATGTACTAGTACTCGTATCTACTATCCTTAACTTGTGCGAAAATACGTCAGTACTCGTTTTAAGCAGAACCCAAAAGTACAGTGTTATATACATCTTGTTTTACTCAGTGCCTTAATAACTTGCGTCACTCAGCTATAACTAATTTTAAAAAAAATTCTTTGACGCTTAACCTCATTAGTTCATTTTTTGTTTCAAGAATTATTATGGAGCAGCGAAAGCTATATTTTCGGACAACCCGCTGGGCCTGACATGCGGTATGGTGTGTCCGACCAGTGACCTCTGTGTGGGTGGATGTAACCTTTACGCGTCCGAGGAAGGACCTATCAACATAGGAGGGCTGCAGCAATACGCTACTGAAGTAAATAGCTCCTCATTTCTATTTTCCATTTATAACACCGCTAAAAGTGTACCACGACTTACTCTAGTTTCATTTTAGACGTGTTTATTATCATTTTACCATTGTTCAGGCAGGTTTGGCTTCATACTGAAAGTACATCCACGTTCATTGAACTTGATTAATAAAGTTGATCACGTTTGCAATCATCTTTTCAAAACTAGTTCATTATAAAAATGAAAATGGGGGAATACGAATGTTTTAAAAAATGACGAACATAGTAGCTGAAATTTTCACGTCGGGTTTTACATCAAATAGACAAAAAGGTCGAAAAGACGAAAACTGGCAAAAGAACAATTTCGTTCTCAATATAGATGATAACATAGACGTCATACTTTGCAGGTTTTCAAAGAGATGAGAATTCCACAAATCAGAGACCCGAGCCTTCCACCGGAATCTGACATGCCAGACAGCTATAAGGCCAAGGTTGCACTAATAGGTTGTGGTCCTGCTAGTATAAGCTGTGCCACGTTCCTGGCTCGGCTCGGGTACAGCAACTTGACCATTTTTGAGAAGGAAAAATACATTGGCGGTTTGAGGTATGGAATCTCATACATTCATAAAATAAAGTCACTATAATACAGATATATCAGCATACGAATAAATTAACCACATACAGAGAATTTCAACCTCGTGGTTGGAAAATAGAAATTTCACTTTCTGCAGAATCATTTTTACGGCCTTAAGCATGAATAATTGCAAACAAGTTTTTTGACACCGTGCATCATTTTGGTTATTTTTGGTTATAGCTTTTGATAATAAAAACAAACAAAATGAAGTCATTTATACACCATGACTAGTTTTGCTTTGCTTTGCTGTGATTTGCTTTGCTTTAATCATCGGTTCATAAACGTGTACCCATTTCCGCATATAATGTAATTTATATTTGAACAGATCAACATTTGATTTTAACTGACTTTGTTTTATGATGTTTTATATTAAAAATAAATGATTTTTAACGTTTTGAATAATGTATATTTTCGCACTGGTTTGAAACGTGCTTTAAACCAATCTAAAATTTTAAGGGCGTGGCTTGATCTATTTGAAAGTAAAGGCATTTCTGGTATTTTTCTACATTGTTTAGTACATTATACATGTTGCCTTCTCCTGATGAACTGATGATATTTCTATAGTTGTTACAGTTTGATAGCCGCTTCTATACCGCTGTGTAATTGAATCTCCCTAGGGACTTGAGAGGCTTTCATGTATGGATTCAAGAAACTAACCAGCTAGTTTACGGAACGTCGGTGGTTCTACTGAGGCGCCCGTTCATGCCTGAAATAATGCACAGATGGACACCTAAGATCTTTCTCCACCAGTAAAGCTGGAAAGTCGCCATATTACCTCCACTGTCTTGGTGTGACGCTATCAAAACTTTTTCTCTATGTAACTATCATTAGCAAAACAACTGCAAACATATTGTGGAGTCTTTTATAATTGTTTAAATATATTTTATATTCTTGAAAAGATTTCCTGCTTTACCTGCGCAATTATTTCAGTTCTTCCGAGATACCCCAGTACCGATTGCCGTACAGTGTGGTAGACTTTGAGGTCCAGCTTATGAAGGATCTAGGGGTCAAGGTCAGGCAAAAACATTTTCAAGACAATAAAGCAAGCGATGATATTTACAATATCTGCTCGATAAATTTAGCCCAATAAAACACTTAAGCTCAATTGATTGATCCCTACTCTGACCTTTTATTTGAATAACAATATAACAATAACAATAACAATAACAATATAACCACAAACATGAACATGTGCTCTTTTGTTAACAGATATGTTTTGGTGAAATTCTTATTGTAATGCACTAATCTGACAATTTGAATTAGACAGGATATATAAGGATCTATCCATGACACAGTAAACTCCAAATTATCACAATCCTAAACTATCTCTCCTTTCATTAAGGGTAGAGTTTTCAAACACGAAATAAGTCACCTAAGGTTAGGCAAATATGACCTTATTAGATTATATCAAATTTCACCTCATTTACTTAGTGTCTTAACAGTTTTTTTGATGTCTTCGTATGAAGGGACATTGATTTTCCGGTCTTCTGTTGCATTTCCACCAAATTGTTCATGTTTATGTTGTTTTCTTTTTATATGCCCGAAAGAATTTCGGGCATATTATGTTATACCCCATGGCGTCCGTCTGTCCTGTCTGTCTCTCCGTCCGTCTGTCCGTCCGTCCGTTAGCAATTTGGTTTCCGGAGCATAACTTAAGTTCCATTTGGATAATTGTCCATATTGGGTAGAAGACCTCTATTGATTTTGGGGTCACAAGGTCAAAGGTCAAGGTCACTATCGCCTTAAAACTGAAAACAGTTTCCGGAGCATAACTTAAGTTCCGTTTGGCTCACAGTGTTCTGATTGTCCATATTGGGTAGAGGACCCCAATTGATTTTGGGTCACAAGGTCAAAGGTCAAGGTCATTATTATTTTAAAACTGAAAATAGTTTCCAGAGCATAACTTAAGTTCAATGTGGCCCACAATATTCAAACTTCATAGAATGATTGTCCATATTGGGTAGAAGACCCCTATTGATTTAAGGGGTCACAAGGTCAAAGGTCAAGGTCACTATTACCTTAAAACAGAAAACAGTTTCCGGAACATAACTTAAGTTCCATTTGGCCCACAGTGTTCAAACTTCATGGGATGATTGTCCATATTGGGTAGAAGAAACCTATTGATTTTGGGGTCACAAGGTCAAAGGTTAAGGTCACTATTACCTTAAAACTGAAAACAGTTTCCGGAGCATAACTTAAGGTCTATTTGGCCCACAATATTCAAACTTCATGGGATGATTGTCCATATTGGGTAGAAGACCCCTATAGATTTTGAGGTCACAAGGTCAAAGGTCAAGGTCACTATAACTTTAAAACTAAAAACAGTTTCCTGAGCATAACTTATATTCCATGTGGCCCACAATATTCAAACTTCATAGGATGATTGTCCATATTGGGTAGAAAACCCCTATTGATTTTGGGGTCACAAGGTCAAAGGTCAAGGTCACTATTACTTTAAAACTGAAAACAGTTTCCGGAGCATAACTTAAGGTCTATTTGGCCCATAGTGTTCAAACTTCATGGGATGATTGTCCATATTGGGTAGAGCACCCCTATAGATTTTGGGGTCACAAGGTCATAGTTCAAGGTCGCTATTACCTCAAAACTGAAAACAGTTTCCAGAGCATAACTTAAGTTCCATTTGGCCCACAATATTTAAACTTTATAGGAGGATTGCTATTTGAAGGAGGTAATACTTTATTTTATTAATGTTATGTCTTACAAATGCTTCATCCTTACTAAAAAAACACTTTCGGACATATAATGCTCCGCCTAGCGGTGCTCTTGTTAATATTTAAAATTATATCTCAATCTAACATTTCAATCCTATAACTTACGGTCCATTTAAACCAGTACATAAGGTCAAAATCATTTAAATGAAAAGGACCCTTTTCAAATAAGAATTTGGAATTCACAAATATTTAAGTCTCTAGTGGGTGCAGCAAATTTTAGTCGTTGAAAATATACTACCATCATCCGAAACAGATGGGAATGTTTGACCTAATATGTTCAATTTGATTCAATTTAAACCTATTTATTTAAGCTCGGTTGAGAAACAAGTTCTTGAAACTTATATTTATCACTTTCGAGTCCGCTTCCTGGAGCCAACCAGTACTGGTGTCATATGAAGAAACCTAATATGTTTGACTTAGAGCATTACCTTCATTTTCTTTGACTGGGGAAGTCGTTTTTGTCTAAGCAAATGCATTTCAATCGATGGCCAATACCACCTAGTTAAGTACTCAATCTTAGTAGCCATTTATTTTTAAACCGATCTGCTCACCTGAGCACAACGTGCTCAAAGTGAGCTATTGTGATAACCCTTTGTCCGTCGTCAGTCATTCGTCGTTAACATTTTTACTTAAACGATATCTTCCCCTAAACCCCATTCACCAGCAGTGATGAAAATATACAGGAATGATCCTTTGGTAATCCCCTCCAAAAATTGCTCAAATTATTTCGGTCTGCTGAACAAGATGGCCACCGAAGCTAAAAATAGAAAAACCTATAATCGAGATCTACTACTTTATTATTTGGTAAATGTCGATAAAGCTCAATGGAGAGTTTTCTATAAAATAAAATGCTCGAATGGTTTCGGTCTGCTGAACAAGATGACAACAACAGCTGTCGTGCTAGATTTTGATGGAATTATTCAGGAATGATCCTTGTCATTGATAGTTAACATATTTGTTGTTCCTTAATCAGGTGAGCGATATAATGGTCATCAAGGTTCTCTTGTGTTTTTTTAACTTGATCAATTTTTTTTATTCCATTTCTTTTACTTTTCATGTCTAATTTAGTTCACCGAAAATTGTTGTTTCGGTTTTAGATAAATAACATTGCTGTTAAACAATATTGTTAAATAAAGATACCATGTTAACAATATAAAAGAGAAGTTAACCTATAAATAATGTTCTTCACCGAGTGGCATGAAATATGATAAATTTCATAACACAAGATGAAAATTGATCCCGTATTTAAAGAAAAATCTTGAATTTTCTGTTTGCTATCTTAAGATTCGAAAGCCTTTGCCTTTAAGTTTGTGTATTGTTTGAATTTAGAAAGGAGTAATCCAGACACCAGATCAGTGGAAATACTGAAAATATGTTTCACTGCAGTGAAAAAATATTTTACAGTGAGAATACTAAAAATGAAAATATGAAGTTAATTTAATAAATATTATTCATAATTGTCTTTATAAGTATATAAAAGGGACTAGTTTTATGGTACGATTATCATTATCACTTAGTGCCGTTGTCATTCTCAGATTGAGACAGGACGTGCATTGGCAACTAATGATTTGACTCTAAACAAACTAAAACAAGATGGCTTTTCTGCTGTATTCGTGGGAATTGGTATGTACATGTAACTTGCATAAAACAATATAAGTATGCCTTACCCCCGCTGAATAGAAGTATATGACCTTGTACTGGTTAAATTTCGAATTGAATTTTTAGATACATGTTACATTTGCAGAACCCCAATTCAAAATCGCTTTTCAGATCTATATTATTCATACCCAGAAATAAGATTTCTTTGGAAGATTTTTCAAAATTTTGATTCAATGAAGTTTAAATCTCGTCTGCTTTGTTTTATTGAAAATCAGTATTATTTCAGTCTGCCAGAAATGAGATGTTTGCAATTTTCAGGTTTACCGGACCCTAAAAAGATTTCAATATTTGAGAACCTTACGGAAGACATGGGGTTTTACACATCTAAAGATTTCCTACCCAAGGTGACCAAGGCCAGCAAGCCCGGCATGTGTGCCTGTAAATCACAGCTTCCTCACCTCTCGGGTATTTTTCTTTCAATTATTTATTTTGTGTAGCCTTTATCTTTAATATAAGGCTCAATTAGAGCGCGTAATGTGCAAACGACAACAATTTGTAGTACTTCCGGTCGAAAAGAATTACGCGAAAACTGATGATATTTTCAAATGCTTGAACCCTGTTATTTAATCTGAAACTATGTTTTTGTAATCTGACATTCCATCGACGGCAATAAGTTTGATCATAATCGTCGACAATTTTTCTTTTCTGATGAAATAATACGGCTGACCTGAAATTCGTGGTATGGAGAGTCACCTGATGTCTTCCTCCACCAGTACAGCTATTAAGTCGCCATCTGACATGTTCAGTGCCGATACGACCTAATCTTTTTAACCGTTTTGCTTCGGTTTCTTGTTTTTCGAAAAAAAAAACTTGTATATTTTAGGCAAGGTAATAGTGCTTGGTGCAGGAGACACGGCCTTTGACTGTGCCACCTCAGCATTAAGGTGCGGAGCCAAGAGGGTGTTTGTTGTGTTCAGGAAAGGATTTACCAACATCAGGGCTGTGCCGGAAGAGGTACTAGTATTTATTCTGTATTTTTCTAAAATCTGTAACTTTGTCTCCCCTGATTTTCGTTCTTTTCTAATTTGCATGAAATTCGTTTGTATGATTGAATTTTGCCATGAAGAGAAAGGGAATACAAGCGACAGTGTCAGAAGACATATGATGTGTTTTGATGAGCTTGTGAACAAATCGCCTGATACTAAGTATTGGTTCACATTCAATTATATCTTTATTCTTCCGCCCTCTCCAATAAGTAAATGAATTTGCTAATATTTTTAAACGCTTTCAGTATCTTGTTAGGACAAAAAAGAACAAAGTGGTTTGTTTTAACAGTTTTTGCTTAGGAGAAGGTTAACATGCTTTTCTAGGGAATGCAAAATTAAAATAGAAAATTATATTTTAACTCCAACAGGGTGTCTTTCAGTACTTAAAAACCGGTACATAACTAACTGTAATTACATTATCTTTATACTTTGTATAGGATGTTTATCAATGAAATTACAAGTCAGTCATACTTATTTACCTGCATATTTTGCCATGCCTGTGCCGTGTCCTTACATAATGGACTGCAACTAGTACGGAATGTTTCATCATTTTATCTTCTTCTTGTATGAAATAATACCATTTTTTAATATTTCGTAGTAAAATATCCTTTACTTGTATATAGCAATATTAAATTCACATTTTTTAAAAATCAAATTATTTCTGCGCAAAAATCAACTAAGTTTAATAACTTTACTTAAGATGGATCTTGCCAAAGACGAGAAATGCGAGTTCCTTCCCTTCCTTTCACCCCGAAAAGTGGTTATAAAGAACGGACGTGTTTCCGGTATGGAGTTTGTACGAACTGAACAGACGGACGAAGGCGGATGGATAGAGGATGAGGATGAGGCAATTAAATTAAAGGTCGACTATATCATATCAGCGTTTGGCTCTGGATTATCGGATACGGACAGTAAGTAAACACAGTGACATAGTTGTCGAACCTGAATACATTTGCAGGTTAGCATACTAACTTTTATAAAAGAGCTAGTTTCATACAGCATCAGAATAAAAGATGATAGAGCCAAAAGCAAATAGATACATGAAAAACAAACTCAAAAACAATGACAGTAGTTCTCATGATCGTTCGTCTAAAAAATCAGATTTTACTGGACTCTTAGGTGAGATCTTCAATTTTGTTTATCTTAGAGGAAGCATTGCGGGTTTTTTTTCCAGCTTACATTTGATTTCAACCATTTAGCTTACATTTTATATTCATTGTTTGTTCTTTCTCTTCATACCAGTACAAAAATGTGGATCTTCATAATGATTTTATGTTTTCCAGTGATCGATGCCATGCAGCCAATCAAATTCAATCAATGGAATCTACCGGAAGTAGATACGGATACAATGCAGTCGAGTGAGCCTTGGGTGTTTTGTGGTGGAGATATAGCTGGTGTGGCCCAGACAACTGTGGAGTCTGTCAATGATGGCAAACAGGCCTCATGGCACCTCCACAAATATCTGCAGGTGTGAACACGATGATGGAATATTGTTGACAAATTTCTATACAAATATTAAGTTTTTTTTTCAAGAACAAACAATATAAAAAGGGTTTAGGTACAGTTTTATTTTCTTTACAACGTTCTTTTTTTAACAGCAGTCCTGTATTTCCCTACAAAATTTGATATTTTCCTAATTATTTGAATAATAACTTATCTAATAAAGTAAAGTAAAATAAGACGCATTGAAAATATTTAATTGTTTGATTACATTTTCATTTTTATTTTGTATTTGATGTTTTTCCTTTAGTCGTTACAAAACCAACAAGTACCGGAAGTTCCCTCGTTACCCAAATTTTTCACACCTATAGATCAGGTAGACGTGAGCGTTGAGATATGTGGTATTAAGTTTCCGAACCCTTTTGGTCTTGCCAGTGCCCCACCTACAACAAGTAGTGCCATGATCCGGCGTGCATTTGAGCAAGGTTGGGGATTTGCATTAACAAAAACCTTTGCTCTTGACAAGGTACCATAAAAGATCTTTTCTTTTATCTTCTTTTTTATAATATGAAATCAGCATTATTGAATACTTAATGAAACAAAAACATTTAATAAACATGAATAGTAATTTGTAATGAAATGATAATATAAGAATATCAACAAAATCTCATTCAAATGTTATGTGTTACTACATACAAACTCTTTAGAGTACATTATAACTAACATTTGCTGGAAGAAATCAATTGGCTGAGGATAAGGTCAGTTTTTGCTCCTAAATTTTGTTAACGATAATATGCCTTGTGCAGTGTTTTTTATTTTAACAGACGACTTGCTGTAAAAACATTACAAAGCATATACTAGTACGTATTAAAATGGGGAAATATTCAATTAGGCAACAATAATCACGGATTCTTCCAGCTGTCAATCGGAATAAACCAATGAAGAAGTATAAATTGTTGTTTTTTAGGACCTTGTTACAAATGTATCACCTCGTATTGTACGTGGAACAACATCTGGACATATGTTTGGACCTGGCCAAGGCTCATTCCTGAACATTGAACTCATTAGTGAGAAAACAGCCGAATACTGGTGCAAAAGTGTGACAGAATTGAAAAAAGATTTCCCAGATAAGGTGAATCTTTTTTATTTTGTTTTTTATACACCAATAGTAGCTTCGTGTTATGTTACTGACTTGGATAATTGTTTCTAAACAAATTTTTGAAATATTTGTTGACTGTATTTTGAACCTTTAGTTACATGCCAAAATTGCAAGGTAAACAATATATATACATGTAGTAGATATGTTTCATGCTTACACAGGTTCAAAGATGTTTAAGTAAAAAAAATAATTAATAAAAAGAATAAAGAATCCATCTAAAGCTATTTTTGAAACGAATTTGAAAACCAAACATACTAAGACAAGCTCCAGTGACATCCTTGTATCTACCATTTTGTAAAAATTTTAGCCATTTAAACTAAAAAAATAAGGAGAGCTATTGTATGCACACACCACACTTTGGTTAAGCTTTTGGGTATAAGCCTGTACATGTATATCCAAAACTACTGAAGGGAATGGGTTGAAACTTGACACACTTATTTAAGATCATTATAGGAGGCCAAATAGGTAGATTTTGATAGAATTGCGTCCCTTTTAAACTAAAAATATTTTTACATTATCCAGACCCTTGTTCTTAACTATCAAGTACTTCAAATAGCTGCACAAGCTGTTCTACCGAATGCTCTTGGTCTAACTTAAAGTAAATGTGAGACCTGTTCATGTCCTGACCTTGCTTAAATTAAGTTTGACATCTCTATCATTCATGGATACATGCTCCTTTATATGATCTAACACATACTAGTATATATTTTAATACTCTACGTGCATGACATTAAAATTAATACATTTATACTCAGTGTTTATATAACTTCTTCATTACCAGATAATCATTGCGAGTATAATGTGCAGTTTTAGCAGAGAGGACTGGACCGAACTTGCCATCATGGCCGAGGTAAAGAAACTAACCTAACTTAAAGGAACTAACCTGACAATTATAACATCTTGGTCTATAATTCAACGAATATATTAAAAGAAGAGCATCCCTGCCCCAGTTGTAAAGGGCTTTATTTAAGTCACTCGACTCTCACTATTGTAGATTTGAATCTCAGCAGGAACTTAGGATTGTGTGAAGAAACTATCCTGATTAAAAAGAAGATTAAAAATCCTAATCATGTACCATCTCGTGCCTTAAATAATGAACGGAAGGAAACCTATTGTCTTCCTTCATCAGTAAAATAGGGGCGTCTCCATGAGTATGGCCTTTTTCAGTGTGGTAGTGACTTAAACCCAACATATATGTAAAATTGTAAACAGTTACATATAAATAATATATCAAATTTATTGTCTAATGTAGAAAATGTAATCGTTTATGTAAAAAAACAAGTCATCTCTTTCAGAAATCGGGTGCTGATGCTCTGGAACTAAACTTGTCATGCCCCCATGGTATGGGTGAACGTGGTATGGGTCTTGCATGTGGCCAGGACCCAGAGCTGGTTAGAAATATATGTCGATGGGTTCGAGCAGCAGTGAAAATACCATTCTTTGCTAAACTGACACCGAATGTGACCAGCATAGTGACCATTGCAAGAGCTGCTTATGAAGGTAATAAAATTACACAAACATATATTTCAACTGATTCAACGGCTCTTGTAGTGTAGTGCTAGAATATTTCCCTTTTGCTTGAGATCTTGCGAGTTCGACCCTAGCATCACTAGTAAAAACTAGTTTTTTTGCTTATCACATTCTTGTAGTATCGGTGTTTAGACTGGGTTGTGTATAGCACATCTAAGTGTGTAAATGTGATACATGTATTGTTATTGAGGGGCAGTAAAAATTTGGAATGGATAAGTGTCCACAATACTTCAAAGTAAATAATGCCGCCTTTAGACCGAATCATTAAAAAAAACAAGACACGATATTGACAAGACATGTTTTATGGGATATATAAATAAAGCGGTTAAGTTATATAAATATCATTATGTTACCACAGGTGTTTCCCTTAGTATAATTCATTGTCTTCAATTTTATATGAGCATCAATTATATTGCGTATTTGTCACGGGAATGATTTATTGGTTTATATCGCATGCTGTTATGCATATCCAAAATTTTTCTACCCGGAGAAAAAAACACTCTCAACAGAAATGGTTGTAGTATAAATGTCTATACTACACAAGACAACATTGTTCATAGGTCTTCGAAATAAAAAATTACCTAAAAAGTTATTCGTAGCCTAAAATGATTATAAATGCGGCAATAGTAGTAATGTACAATGTCTTAACTACGGTTCCTTAACGGCCGTAATATCATAGTTCTTACCATTTCAAATGTACTTTATTAGGAAAAGCTGACGGCGTCACCGCTACCAATACGGTATCAGGTCTTATGGGACTAAAAGGCCAAGGTCAGGCATGGCCAAATATTGGCAAGAGCAGGAAAACAACATATGGAGGTGTCTCCGGAAACGCTATCCGGCCTATAGCTCTACGCGCTGTCTCCGCCATTGCCAAAGAACTTCCTGGTTTTCCGATTCTAGCTACTGGTGGAATAGATTCCGCTGAGGCTGGGCTCCAGTTTCTTCACTCGGGGGCTTCTGTTCTGCAGGTAAACATATTAAATATAATGATGTGCATGATTTTGTGTATGAGATCATTGATCATTTCACAATTTCTTGTTCGAACTGTTTGAAATACCTAAGTTTGTTTTTTATTTGGCATTGAAATCCCTTAAACTTCAAATGGACTGCATAAACAATTTCAGAAAGGTTGATGTATATGTTGATTGTAACACCGTTAACAACTGATACCGTATACAGCTTACGAGTCGGCTGTATATGTCGACTGTAACACCGTTAACAACTGACACCTTATACAGCTTACGAGTCGGCTGTAAATGTTGACTGTAACACCGTTAACAACTTACACCTTATACAGCTTACGAGTCGGCTGTATATGTTGACTGTAACACCGTTAACAACTGACACCTTATACAGCTTACGAGTCGGCTGTATATGTTGACTGTAACACCGTTAATAACTGACACCTTATACAGCTTACGAGTCGGCTGTATATGTTGACTGTAACACCGTTAACAACTGACACCATATACAGCTTACGAGTCGGCTGTATATGTTGACTGTAACACCGTTAACAACTGACACAGTATACAGCTTACGAGTCGGCTGTATGTATTGACTGTAACACCGTTAACAACTGACACCGTATACAGCTTACGAGTCGGCTGTATCTGTTGACTGTAACACCGTTAACAACTGACACCTTATACAGCTTACGAGTCGGTTGTATATGTTGACTGTAACACCGTTAACACCTTATACAGCTTACGAGTCGGCTGTATATGTTGACTGTAACACCGTTAACAACTGACACCTTATACAGCTTACGAGTCGGCTGTATATGTTGACTGTAACACCGTTAACACCTTATACAGCTTACGAGTCGGCTGTATATGTTGACTGTAACACCGTTAACAACTGACACCTTATACAGCTTACGTGTCGGCTGTATATGTTGACTGTAACACCGTTAACAACTGTCACCGTAAACAGCTTACGAGTCGGCTGTATATGTTGACTGTAACACCGTTAACAACTGTCACCGTATACAGCTTACGAGTCGGCTGTATATGTCGACTGTAACACCGCTAACAACTTACACCGTATACAGCTAACGAGTCGGCTGTATATGTCGACTGTAACACCTTTAGCAACTGTTACCGTATACAGCTTACGAGTCGGCAGTTTATGTTGACAGTAACACAGTTAACAACTTACACCTTATACAGCTTACGAGTCGTCTGTTTATGTTGACTGTAACACCGTTAACAACTGACACCTTATACAGCTTACAAGTCGTCTGTTATGTTGACTGTAACACAGTTAACAACTTACACCTTATACAGCTTACGAGTCGGCTGTATATGTTGACTGCAACACCGCTAACAACTTACACCTTATACAGCTTACGAGTCGGCTGTATATGTTGACTGTAACACCGTTAACAACTGACACCGTATACAGCTTACGAGTCGGCTGTCAATGTTGACTGTAACACCGTTAACAACTTACACCTTATACAGCTTACGAGTCGGCTGTATATGTTGACTGTAACACCGTTAACAACTGACACCGTATACAGCTTACGAGTCGGCTGTATATGTTGACTGTAACACCGTTAACAACTGACACCGTATACAGCTTACGAGTCGGCTGTATATGTTGACTGTAACACCGTTAACAACGGACACCGTATACAGCTTACGAGTCGGCTGTATATGTCGACTGTAACACCGTTAACAACTGTCACCGTATACAGCTTACGAGTCGGCTGTATATGTTGACTGTAACACAGTTAACAACTTACACCGTATACAGCTTACCGTTATCTGTATACGTCTTGTGATGCTGCACATCACCGTGTTAAACTCATTTATACAAAGGGCACACTATGGGCATAATTTAATGTAACACTTAGCATTTCTTACAATCGTTAAACTTAGTAACTCCTATTAACGCTTGTAAATTCAGTAACATTTCCGCAATTTATTATCTCCTCATTATGGTGGTCGTCATCACTTTTTCTGCAAGGCTCCAACCACCAGACTACGTCTCACGTGTACGTAAACGACTACGATGGTGACTTCGACTTCTACAACTTTAATGACTATCAGTACATCTACGGCGACCACTACCACTACTGCAACTTCTTCAACTACCGGTATTACTACGGCTACGAATTTTATAGCTACAAGTGCGACTAAGACCACGACTACAAAAAATATGCCTGCAAATACAGCTACGACTTTGGCGACGACAACTCCTTCGACCATAACGACTACATGTACAAGTCGTAATCTTCAACGACGATAACGTCGACCTCAAATACGTCTTTAAAGACTTCACCGACAACTATCATCACGACAACGACCACGACTCGAAAGACTTCATCGACGGTTATGCCACGAATTTTACGGTCACGACTCACGACGACGAATTTTACGGTCACGGCGACGATCTCGACCACAGGTAATCTAGACATCTATGATCACCAATAAAGCTACAAGTTACAGGGCGTCTACAACTTACAGACTACTAGTACGGTAATATTTCTACTTTTTCTAACACGAATACGGCAACGACTACTATGAAAAACGAACATGACCTCGACTTTTACAATGTCAAGTGCTGTTATGACTATGACGACAACGATTACAACTTCTTTGACTATAAGTAAGACTTCGACGAATGATGACATCTTTCACTGTCTAGAACGATCACTACAACAACAACTCGGACGATGACGACGACCAAAATAACAATAGGGGTCATTTTCTGATCACCACTAACCAGGCAGGCAAAAAAGTGCTTTCGTTATTTGATTATGAACTTGAATTTTGATCTATTGACCTGATAGTTATAAGGAGTCATTATCTGGCGATCATCAATATCCCTACAAAGTATTAAGACTACAGGATAATAAAAGTATTGATTTTAATTTCGTTACTAGGCGAAATTTCTTTTGGTTACAAAATTACTTTTCAAAATTGGATGCATATATTCAACAAATACAGCTTACGTATATAAGCTTTATGTATTTTCAATTAACCTAGACAGCTCACGCGTAAGTTACATACGTTGAAAGTTATGCAACCTACATCAAGTCAGTTTATTGTAAGTTAAGGATGTTTCACTATTTTATAGATATGCAGTTCAGTTCAGAACCAGGACTTTACTCTTATAGACGATTACGTGACAGGATTAAAAGCTTTACTCTACCTTAAAAGTCTGGAGGACCTCAATGATTGGGATGGTCAAAGTCCACCGACCATAAAACATCAGCTCGGAAAACCCGTGCCGAAACTCAACGAACTCATAGGAAAGGTAATCTGTTCTAGTTTTGTATACATATCAAAATCTCTGTTCTTTGGATCATAACTGGAACTTTACGCCCGTATGCAGAAGTTCCGCAAGTCCAATAATTTCACGCTGCTCTGCCGCCATCTCCACATATCTTGTTTTCTTTAATTTTCGTTAACAAAGTTGATAAATCACCGTCAAAACTTAATGCAATCAAATATATATCAAGCAAAACACTGTAAGCTGTACTTGATTGAGTGGTAAATGACCCTGATTTTGAATTCGTGACTCTATTCACCTTGTTATGTTCGAATTCCGACAGAGGCTTTAATATGGAGCCTCTTTCATGTAAAGAATCTATCCGAATAACTTTGATTCTATTCGTTCTATTCGGCTGGTCAAGTTGGAGAGTTGTCGTTAATTTTTACGGTACATTAAAACAAACGGCAAATTTATCCGACATTTTAGCAAACGCTGTCTAAGCATTAATTCTATGAACTAATAATACTCATATAATGTTTTTGTGTCGCCTCTACGCAGTAGTGGCGACATATAGGGATCACTTCTCCGTCGTCTGTCTGTCCGTCCGTCACAAAACTTGTCCGGACTACTCCTCATAAACTACTGGTGCAATTTCATCCAATGATAGTAACAAGTTTATTTGTGCATATCGTCAACCTTTTCGGTTCAATGATTTTTGTCCGAGTTATGGCCCTTTTTAAAGTTTGTCCGGACTACTCCTCTTATACCACTAATGCAATTTCAATAAAACTTTACAGGATTGATCTGTAGCTCAAGTCCTTGCGCATATTGCACGGGTTTTTCGGTTGAATGATTTTTGGCCGAGTTATGGCCCTTTAATAAAAAAGGTATTTTTTTCTGTGTGTTGCCACATACACAAAAGCTTGTTCGGACTACTTTTCAAAAACTACTGTTGCAATTTCATCCAAACTTTACAGGAATGATCAGTACCAAGTCTAGTTGTGCATATCATCGGTTTTTAAGGTTCAATTAATTTTGTCAGAGTTATGGCCCTTTAATTATTTTTATGTTTTAAAGTTTCTCCGAACTACTTCTCATATACCATTAATGCAATTTCAATGAAACTTTACAGGATTGATTGGTAGGTCAAGCACTTGCACATAGTACACGCACGGGTTTTTCGCTTAAATGATTTTTAGCCTAGTTATGGCCTCCGAAATAATAAAGTTTATCCGGACTACTCCTCATATATCATTAATGCAATCTCAATAAAACTTTACAGGATTAATTGGTAGGTCAAGTACTTGTGCATCATACACAAGTTTTTCGCTTGAATGATTTTTGGCTGAGTTATTGCCCTTGAATAGAAAAGTTGTTTTTTGTGTTGAGTTTGTCTGGACTACTCCTCAGAAACTGCTGGTGCAATTTTATCAAAAGTTTAGGGGAATGATCAATACCATGTCTTGTTGCATCTCATCAACATTTTTCGGACCATTGATTTTTGTCAGTGTTTTTGCACTTTTATGATTTTAATTTTGAAATTTGTCCGGACTTTTCCTGTTATACCACTAATGAAATTTCAATGGATTGTTCGATAGCTCCAATTCTTGTGCATATTACACAGGTTTTAGGTTGAATGATTTTTAGCCAAGTTATGGCTATCATGAGGCGACGCATGTCATCACTGATGGCCCTTGTTTAGAAGACCAGGGCCATAATATGACAAAAGCTATTTGATAATAATTCTATATTCTGGTAAAACCCTATTTATAGTAACCATGCCTAGGCCATGATTCATTTCCTGCGCCCTGCTTAGGGGCATCTATCTCTTTCCGTCGACAAATTTTATCTGTATTTCTTTTTCCAGGGACTACCTTCATTTGGTCCATACAAAGACAAGAGGACAGAGCTCATTGCTGATCATTACAAAAATACAGAAATTTTGGACGAGAAGAATAATCCCCCTTCCATTCGTCCACCTCTACAACCAAAGAAACCTGTCCCATCAGTAAAGGTGAGTTAATGTGTCTACCTCTATAACCTAAGAAACCTATCCTGATCCAATTTAGCCAATGAATAGGATTTTATAAATGGATTGAACTCGCTACAGTGCAAACACCTCACAGTGATTTTATTGCTTACGCTCAAATGTAGCGAAGCAAAGGGGGACTACTGCGTTGGAGTTTGACTACATTGTTGGAGCAGTAACTCTAGATGCTTGCAGAAATCATGATCACATAGTAGAAAAATATAGTGTTTTTTCCGCCGAATCTGCCATGTTGATTCATTTTTGTATATAAATCGATGTGAAAAAAATAGACGTTTTAAATTACATTTCCGCGGGTGAAAAGGTTTTAGCATATCATTCAAGCGCCTTTTCCAGTAATACCGGAATAAGAAATTTAGTTTGGTCCTCCTATAGTGGTTATGTTGACTATTGTTTAGACCAATAATATTTATATCATATAATTATGTTATTTATTCCACATGTAGGAGGTGATTGGAAGAGCATTAGATATGATTGGAAGCTATGGAGATCTGAACAATAAAGAACAAGTAGTGGCCCTTATTGATGAGGTATTGACGTGATCGAAATACATTGTTTTACATATAAATACAATCATAGTAGAATATTTTGTTTTACACAGTGAAAAGTCACTGAGTAAAAAAGTTTTTTCCCAATATTTTATGTTTCTTTAAATTCGTTATAGCAAGAAGAAAATTGTTTCAGAGTAAGGAATAAATATTGAAGGTTTGTAGAGATTCGACAGTCCCTATTATGTATATGTTTTGAAGCTTGTTTTTTTATATAAAAAATGACTTAAAAATAAACATTTGATTGAAACAATAGACCACAAGTTTTTTTTCTTCCAGCAGAATTATTATATATGTACATGTATATTTAACTAACACTTGTTCAATAGTATACAGAAAAAGTTTTTAAAAAATGTGAATTCATATAGCAAATAATAAAAAGTATGTTCGTAGACGGTTTAAAAATATATTTTTTATTAAGAGTAACTATTCTAAGCTTGACTATATATGACACTGATGTGACTTTATTACGGATTTTTTTGGTCAACAGGACATGTGTATCAACTGTGGAAAGTGTTACATGACATGTAACGATTCTGGATACCAGGCGATCAAGTTCGATCCTGACACTCACCTACCAATGGTCACTGAGGATTGTACCGGTATAATAACTGTAGAATATTTGCAAGGAATTTTCCTTATCCTCCCCCTTAAATGCTTATTTTTCACTCTATTGTTAACGTTCCTTTATGGCCCCAAGAGGGTGCCCTTAAAGTTGCCCCCTCCTTTCTATTCAGTGGCCTTTTCTGTCCGTCATTCACTTTCGTGTCCGGCCCATAACTAAGTCATTTTTCAAAGGAATTTGAAATAACATGGCACAAATGTTTGTTATAATAAGACGATGTTTCATGCGCAACACCCAAGGTCGAGGTCACTATTGGTGATTTAAGGTCAATATTGTCTATTTGAGAGTATATGTTGTGTGTGGTCCATAACTTTGTTATCCATGACGGATTTTGAAAATATTTGGTATAAATGTTCATAATGATCAGACGATGTGTCATGTGCAAAACCAGTTCCCTACCTCCAATGTGTCATGTGCAACACGCAGACTTCTCTCTCTCTCTCTAAGACCAAGGTCACAGCTGGAGGTCAAGGCTATACTTGGTCTGTACATGGTATATTTTGTCTCCAGTTCATAACTTTCTCATCCATCAATGGAAGTTGAAAATACTTGGCGCAAATGCTCACAACAACAAGCCGATTTGTCGTGCGCAACACCCAAATGCCATACTTCAAGGTCAAGGTCATACTTGGTGTTTAAAGGTCAACATTGTCTGTTCAAGGGTATTTGTGGTGCCCGGTACATAACTTTCTCATCTATCAAAGGATTTTGAAAATATTTGACACAAAGGTTCACAATAATGAGACGACGTGTCATGCGTAAAACCTAATCGCCTACCTCCAAGACCGAGGTCAAACTTGAGGTCAAATCATAACATGGTCTGTTAAAGGGTATATTTTGTGTTCAATCCATAATTTTTTCGTTGATCAAGGGATTTTGAAATTACTTTGCACAGGTGTTCACAATAATAAGTCGATGTATCATGCAGAACACCAGGGCCCCTACCTCTAAAGTCAAGGTCAAATCTTAACATGGTCTTTTATAGGGTATATTTTGTACACAGTCCATAATGTTTTTATTGTTCAAGGGATTTTGAAAAAAAAACGTAGCACAAATGTTCACAAAAATGGGAGGATGTGTCATGCTTAACACCGGACCCTTACCTTCAAGGTAAAGGTTTCACTTGGGTCCAAAGCTTGGTCTGTTCTATGGTATATTTTGTGTCCGGTATATAACTTTTCATCAATCAAGGGATAGCTTGGCACAAATGTTTACAATAATTAGACGACATGTCATACGCAACACCCAGATCCCTATCTCAAATGTCAAGGATACACTTGGAGGTCAAAACCTAAACTGCCAACACAGGCCCATGCAATGGACATGAAATATACCCTGTAACAGACCATACCCTGTATTGATTTTATATTTGTCACATTTTGTGGCCTAGAATGTACTTCTGTTTAGTTATTTCATTATATTTCTTTTATGGATTTATTGTTATTTGCATGCTTTAATCACAATTTTGCTCTGAAAGTCCAGATCCATACTTAAGTCTTATGAAATAGCACAATTTTCTATTTATTGTAAAACTTCCCTTAGGTGGAGGATGTTGGTAACTCTGATACAAATTATTTTTGATATTGACTAAGTATATTATATTTGATAAGAGAGATACTTTTATTGAATATCAAATTATAATAATAATAGTAATGTAATAATAATAACTTTATCGAAGATAACACATTAAGACATATACAGATTGTAACACCTTATTTACAATTCGGCCTTCTAAAATAGAAAAATAAAAACACACACACAAAAGAACACATATCAATTGCATATAACAAGTTAACAATATAAGTGGTGAGTGACTTACTGCTCTCCATAGAACGAGTAGGTAAATCAAATATGGTTCTACTACAAGTAACACAGCAAAAACTATAAAAAATCATCTTTTCAAAAACGAAGCAGAAAGACAAATGGAAATCACTATCTCCTGACCGAGTGTTCTGCAGCATGTTTTTTACAGAAACAAGGTAGCTGCGATTCAAGTGAAAAATGAATTATTCTTTTATTTATAAAGTATTGAATTTTACATGTTAAATGTTTTATTTTTAGGCTGTACTTTGTGTTTGTCCGTCTGTCCGATCATTGACTGCATCAAAATGGTTACAAGGACAGCTCCGTATGTTCCGAAACGTGGGATACCAGTCAGACAAGCTTCTGATGCCAACCTTATTCTTACCACAAACTAAACCGCCAGACCAAATTGATTGCTTTTTTTAGAGAATTCATTTGTAAAAAAATAGCCTTTTCTTTAATAACTAATGTTATCCTAGTTGAGTATAATATTATAGAAACGTGTGTGATTTCATAGATACTTTATGTGTTTATTTTCTCCTTTATTGTTTTTATTTCTGGATTTGTTGCTTTTGCTTTTTACTAGTTCTCGTTATGCGTTGACTTTTCTAAAAAGTGCTGATAGAGCTTTATTTCTGATGGACTAATATAAAATAATGCTAACGTAATTAATGTATTCAACACAGCTTCTAGACCATCTCCTGTTTAACACGTGAGGTTCTTTGATTAGTTAGAAACCTGTTTCGTAATTACTGACCGAGCATTGGAAATTCGCTTTGTATGTTTCAATATACTTTTTTGTTTTCTTATGTGTGTCTTTTCTTTCTTAGTGTTTGTGTTATTCATAAAATATAAACAGTATCTTTTAAGAAAGGTATGTATGGAATACTTTGCTTATCTAAGTAGGTACTTTTTTCTTTCATCAGTGTTTAAGGATTACGTTCCCTAATGAGAATGAATGCGTGTCGTCATATTTGTGTTCAAATGATGACATTGGATAATACCCTCTAATATAACAGAAATTGTCGAAAGAAGGTGAGAGTGCGCTTTGGGTTTTATGATGGAACTCGGAATTAGCCAATATTCACCGATTCAGTAGGGTTCGAAATCCTTATATAATTGTAATCTCATTTTCTTCCTTATTTTTAATGTTTATAACACTTATATTTTGCAAGCGTCTATTATAAATAAACAAGCGTGTGTTTAAATAAAGATAGAATTAACCATTTCTTTTTGCCTTTTCAGTTATTTTTCCCTTAACAACTTAAAAACAAAGGGTTAGAAAAGACAGCATTTTGTTGAAATTCGGAAATAAATGAATGCCACTTAAAGCTGCACGCCTCCAGATGAGCAAAAATATTTCGATAAAATCAAACCCGAGAACAATGTTCTAAGATTTAAGGAAAAGTATAAAGATTCAAAATTATAGTAATAATTTACATGTTGTGTGCGATTAATGACCGATTTTTCAGTATTTATAACTATATTACTACTGCGTTACTAACGCAGTAAGGGCTATTTTTGCATATTTGGACTTCTTAATTTACGTGGGTTGAAGGTGCCATTGATAATGTGTAAATTGCATTGTTTTAGTAACTTCACAATATTATACTGTTAAATACATTTTCAAATTTTCATGAAAATTAGCATGGATCTGGAGGCGTGCTGCTTTAAGAAAGTAATTGCTGTTCATCTTTTATTAAGTCAAAAATAATATAAATATTTTACAGAACTTATTTCACACATAAATACATATTCACTTTTTTTAAACCAAATATTCTGCTGCCAGGACTCTATGCAGGACTTTACAGCAGGACATACAAACTTACACGACATTCGGCAGGACATTGAACTTCTGGACTGCAGGCAGGACATGGAAGTTTTACCAAATCCTCGGCTGGCACGACATTCTGGCAGGACATGGAAGTTTTACCGAATCCTCGGCTGGCACGACTTCTGGCAGTCTGCTGGCAGGACATGGAAGTTTTACCAAATCCTCGACTGGCACGACATTCTGGCAGTCTGCTGGCAGGACATGGAAGTTTTACCGAATCCTCGGCTGTCACGACATTCTGGCAGTCTGCTGGCAGGACATGGAAGTTTTACCAAATCCTCGGCTGCCACGACATTCTGGCAGTCTGCTGGCAGGACATGGAAGTTTTACCGAATCCTCGGCTGGCACGACATTCTGGCAGTCTGCTGGCAGGACATGGAAGTTTTTACCAAATCCTCGACTGGCACGACATTCTGGCAGTCTGCTGGCAGGACATGGAAGTTTTACCGAATCCTCGGATGTCACGACATTCTGGCAGTCTGCTGGCAGGACATGGAAGTTTTACCAAATCCTCGGCTGGCACGACATTCTGGCAGTCTGCTGGCAGGACATGGAAGTTTTACCGAATCCTCGGCTGGCACGACTTCTGGCAGTCTGCTGGCAGGACATGGAAGTTTTACCAAATCCTCGACTGGCACGACATTCTGGCAGTCTGCTGGCAGGACATGGAAGTTTTACCGAATCCTCGGCTGTCACGACATTCTGGCAGTCTGCTGGCAGGACATGGAAGTTTTACCAAATCCTCGGCTGGCACGACATTCTGGCAGTCTGCTGGCAGGACATGGAAGTTTTACCGAATCCTCGGCTGGCACGACATTCTGGCAGTCTGCTGGCAGGACATGGAAGTTTTACCAAATCCTCGACTGGCACGACATTCTGGCAGTCTGCTGGCAGGACATGGAAGTTTTACCGAATCCTCGGATGTCACGACATTCTGGCAGTCTGCTGGCAGGACATGGAAGTTTTACCAAATCCTCGGCTGGCACGACATTCTGGCAGTCTGCTGGCAGGACATGGAAGTTTTACCAAATCCTCGGCTGGCACGACATTCTGGCAGTCTGCTGGCAGGACATGGAAGTTTTACCGAATCCTCGGCTGTCACGACATTCTGGCAGTCTGCTGGCAGGACATGGAAGTTTTACCCAATCCTCGGCTGACACGACATTCTGGCAGTCTGCAGGCAGGACATGGAAGTTTTACCAAATCCTCGACTGGCACGACATTCTGGCAGTCTGCTGGCAGGACATGGAAGTTTTACCAAATCCTCGGCTGTCACGACATTCTGGCAGTCTGCAGGCAGGACATGGAAGTTTTTACCCAATCCTCGGCTGGCTCGACATTCTGGCAGTCTGCAGGCAGGACATGGAAGTTTTACCAAATCCTCGGCTGGCTCGACATTCTGGCAGTCTGCTGGCAGGACATGGAAGTTTTACCAAATCCTCGGCTGGCACGACATTCTGGCAGTCTGCTAGCAGGACATGGAAGTTTTACCGAATCCTCGGCTGTCACGGCATTCTTGCAGTCTGCTGGCAGGACATGGAAGTTTTACCCAATCCTCGGCTAAAACGACATTCTGGCAGTCTGCAGGCAGGAAATGGAGGTTTTACCAAATCCTCGACTGGCACGACATTCTGGCAGTCTGCTGGCAGGACATGGAAGTTTTACCAAATCCTCGGCTGGCACGACATTCTGGCAGTCTGCTGGCAGGACATTGAAGTTTTACCGAATCCTCGGCTTTTACGACATTCTGGCAGTCTGCAGGCAGGACATGGACAGTTTTACCAAATCCTCGGCTGACACGACATTCTGGCAGTCTGCTGGCAGGACATGGAAGTTTTACCAAATCCTCGGCTGGCAATACATTCTGGCAGTCTGCTGGCAGGACATGGAAGTTTTACCAAATCCTCGGCTGACACGACATTCTGGCAGCTCTGCTGCAGGACATCGAAGTTTTACCCAATCCTCGGCTGCCACGACATTCTGGCAGTCTGCTGGTAGGACATGGAAGTTTTACCAAATCCTCGGCTGGCACGACATTCTGGCAGTCTGCTGGCAGGACATGGAAGTTTTACCAAATCCTCGGCTGCCACCACATTCGGAACGACATTCAGCATGACAGAAATTTTACCAAATGTTTGGCTATCGGAATATTATACAGGACATACAGCAAAAAATTGAAATTTCACTAAATATTCTGTTGGCAAATCATTTAAAATTTTACCGAGTTCCCTAGTGGCACGACAACCAGCAGGATATACAGCAGAACATAAAAACTTTACCAAAAACTTTACCAAATCCACTACAGTCTACTGGCAAGATATTCGGCAGGACAATTAGAAGGACATGGAAGGTCCTCTGCTGGCGGGACAAATGAATGACATTCAATAAGGACATACGTCTTGCAGAATATCCTGCCGAATGTCCCGCCTACAAGGGATTCTGTTAAATTCCAATGTCTTCAATGGTACTATTAAGTGATTATCCTGTCCGTGATCAGCCTTGTGCCCGGTCTTGTTTTTGTTTGTCGTCCTCGGCTCCTTGTCGCTGGTTCTTGTTGCTTGGTCGTGTGGGTGTTATGTTCATTGAACGCCGCCTTTCCTTGTTGATCTTGTTTATATTTATAATATTTTTACTGAATGACATAGGTAGAACATACATCAGGACAATGAAAATTTAAAGAATCTCTTGCTGACAAAACTTTTGGCAAGTCATTCAGAGGACATTGAAATTTTAACAAAAGCTCTGCTGTCAGGACATTCGGCAGGTCATGCTCCATGTCCTGCCGAATATCGTACCAGCAGGGGATTCGGTGAAGTTTCAATGTCATGCTGTATGTCCTGCCAAATGTCGTGCCAGCAGGGGATTCGGTGAAGTTTCAATATCATGCTGCATGTCCTGCCGAATATCGTGCCAGCAGGGGATTCGGTGACGTTTCAATGTCATGCTGTTTGTCCTGCCAAATGTCGTGCGAGCAGGGGATTCGGTGAAGTTTCAATGTCCTGCTGCATGTCGTGCCAACATGGGACTCGGTGAAGTTTCAATGTCCTGCTGCATGTCCTGCCGAATGTCGTGCCAAAATGGGACTCGGTGAAGTTTTCAATGTCCTGCTGCATGTCCTGCCGAATGTCCCTGCCAGCAGGGGATTCGGTGACGTTTAAATGTCATGCTGTATGTCCTGCCAAATGTCGTGCCAACACGGGAATCGGTGAAGTTTCAATGTCATGCTGCATGTCCTGCCAAATGTCAACATGGGCCGTGAAATTTCAATGTCCTGCTGCATGTCGTGCCAACATGGGCTCGGTGAAGTTTCAATGTCATGCTGCATGTCCTGCCAAAAGTCGTGCCAGCAGGGGATTCGGTGAAGTTTCAATATCATGCTGTATGTCCTGCCGAATGTCGTGCCAACATGGGATTCGGTGAAGTTTCAATGTCATGCTGCATGTCCTGCCAAATGTCGTGCCAACATGGGACTCGGTGAAGCATGTCCTGCCAAATGTCGTGCCAAAATGGGCCTCGGTGAAGTTTCAATGTCATGCTGCATGTCCTGCCGAATGTTGTGCCAACATGGGGCTCGGTGAAGTTTTCAATGTCATGCTGTATGTCCTGCCAAATGTCGTGCCAAACATGGGATTCGGTGAAGTTTCAATGTCATGCTGCATGTCCTGCCGAATGTCGTGCCAACATGGGACTCGGTGAAGTTTCAATGTCCTGCTGCATGTCCTGCCAAATGTCGTGCCAAAATGGGACTCGGTGAAGTTTCAATGTCCTGCTGCATATCCTGCCGAATGTCGTGCCAACATGGGACTCGGTGAAGTTTCAATGTCATGCTGTATGTACCGCCGAATGTCTGCCAACATGGGACTCGGTGGAGTTTCAATGTCATGCTGTATGTACCGCCGAATGTCGTGCCAACATGGGGCTCGGTGAAGTTTCAATGTCATGCTGTATGTACCACCGAATGTCGTGCCAACATGGGACTCGGTGGAGTTTCAGTGTCATGCTGCATGTCCTGCCGAATGTCGTGCCAGTAGTGGATTCGGTAAAGTTTCAGTGTCATGATTTATGTACCACCGAATGTCGTGCCAGTAGTGGATTCGGTGGAGTTTTAGTGTCATGCTGTATGTACCACCGAATGTCGTGCCAGTAGTGGATTCGGTGAAGTTTTAGTGTCATGATTTATGTACCACCGAATGTCGTGCCAGCAGGGGAATCGGTGAAGTTTCAATTCCGTGATGTATGTACCGCCAATGTCGTGTCAGCAGGGGATTCGGTGAAGTTTCGAGGTCATGTTGTTTATACTGCCGAATGTCGTGCCAGCAGGGGATTTGAAGAAGTTTCAATGTCATGCTGTATGTCCTACGGAATGCCGTGCCAGCAGAAAATTCAGTAAAATTTAATTGGCGTGCTTTATTACCTCTCCTAATTTCCAAATGTTCCATTTATATAATTATTGTGCGCAGGTTCAGACGTAAAAAGCAGAGTATGACCGGAAGGTGATAATTGGCCCGCAAAATGAATAATGGCCCCGACGGACAATTATCACTTTTCTATGACTTGTGTTTATGTATTTAATACACTTAATACATCAAATAGAAACATTGTTTAAAAAAATAGATTTAATATTTCTGCCGTGGATTTCCTGTCTATGTAGACTTCTACAGTACAGTAACTTCTACAGAGTTGCTACTCTTACACGTATCCTGTTTTTTTTCGCTAAGGACTTAAAAGGACTCCACTGAGGTTTTTTGACATGATGGGACTGAAAATATATTTTTTCAAGATAAATGTACCATTCGATTAAGGTTTAGACCACTAATCTTTGTGCAAAATTTCAGATCATTCGCACACTTCGTTTTCCCAGAATTATTATTCAAATTGTAAAAAAATGATCCAAAATGAAAAGCGTTTAAACGATTTTCACTCAAATCGGGCTAAGATAAGCATACAAATACGATTTTCAATTTATTTCCAAGTATATTTCTCAAGAAATATCTTTGCATATATCTCTGTTTAAAGTGTCCAAGCTCATCTATGTAAGAAATTCAAATGTTATGATTTTAGACTTTTAAATCTGAGTGGAGTACCTTTAACTGGGTTAGATAAGTTTTATAAAATCATTTTGTTACAGTAACAGTATTTACCTTTTTAAAGACAATATAAAGGAAGAATGATCGTAACTGTAAGCAAAACAAAAGATATTTTTCTGTTTCTATATACTGACCATTCATCCCCTATTTGATCTCGTATTATCGTGCAATTTGTTGGTTATTCTGGCTGGTCGCTATATGATGATTTTATTCTACACACCAGTTCAAATAATTAGTGCCAGTTCTGTAAATAATTGTGTTTTGATAAAATAATAAAAACTAATTTTTTGTATGATTGAAGTTTAAATAGTTATTTTGAAATTTCATAACATGAAAAAGTAAAGATATTAAAACAGTTACATGTTTTGTCAATAAAGATAATTCAACTCTTTAAAATTTAATTACTTAACAAAAAACTTGTGCATATTTTTTTAGAAACAAAGGATTAATGGATTAATTTTCGCAATGAATACAGATGAAACGGCTGTGGCGCTTAATAACTCAGACATTGGTGCAGAAACTAAGTTGCATCTCATGGTTGCAAACATTACAATGGGCACAGGAAACGATCTTTATATTTAGATCATTGGATAGTGTTAGTGTAGTTATCTTCCCACAAACACAACAAGGTACACTGTCATTAATCTAGTCTTCAGAATCTGTTCCATTACGGTCATGCTGGACATTTAAGCCACTTGTTGATGGATGTGGACTTATTATTGATGAGGGTCCTTTAAAAGACAGATTGATCTTCTTTAGAGTGATGTTATCTTTGACAGCTTCATAAGTTTGGATGTCTTCTAAATCCCAACTTCAGTTATTGCACGTCCACCAGGTTTGGGTTTGACAGATAACTTGCGCTTCGTGTGACACATACACTTTGTCTCATCTCTGAGACTTGATTTGTTTAATTCCATCTTCAGGCGTATAAACTCATGAAATGCCTATTTGCCAGATTTAAGGGCTCCCAACTTTTCTGCAGACCTAAAGGATTCACATGAGAAAAGTGTGTCCTGGGAAATGATGTTTCTCTCTAAAGGCATAATATCAGTCTTTTTAAAGCTGTCTGGATGTTGGCCGGGGTCATTGCTTTTAGATAAGCTGTGCAAGCGAGTTGTGTCATGTCATACCGAGTAATAGACTCGCCCATGCATTTTTGTATAAATGCTGCACATTCTTGATGATAATCAGTCTTGATTACGTTCATTGAACGCCGCCTTTCCTTGTTGATCTTGTTTATCATATTTTTTGAAGGGACCAAAAACATGAGATATGAGTGTGTGGGCTGGTAACACAAACAAAATTAGATGCTTGTCCCTTGCCCATTGGATTAATGACTGTGAGAAATGTGATGCATGACCATCAAATATAAGTAGAATGGGTTACTCTTCAATGCCACCTCCGCCAACGAAAGGGAGGAAATGATCCTGTAAATAAGTCTTAAATATGCCTGAGATAGACCAGCCAGACTCTGATATAGATACTTATCAACTGCTTCAGGAGTTGCTGAATTTGCACGTGGTGTTTCCGATTTCTTGGGTGGAAGAGAAGCTAATCTATAACTCCAATTAGCGAAAAATGCATAGAGCCAGTTGTTGCTCAAATGCTTATTGTTGATTTGCATTAATTCACCAGCAAAGTGCCGGAACTGACGGTTAGAAAACTCATATCCTAGCTGGGGCATCACTTCAACATGTTCAACAAGAGTATCTTCTTTCTCTGACAATGGAGTTTTAGGGCCTGTTCTACAAGAATAAGGATCTATTGCCCCCTTGGTCCTGTCTCTCAAGGTTTGAGCAGGGACACCAAAAGATTCGCTGCCTTTTCCATCTTTATCAGCTTGGTAGGCCATTATCAAACTTTTAGGGTCATACTGACGTACCTTTGGTACCAAATTATTTAGTTTATTCTAAAAAATAAAGTTTGAACTCAATTTAGTTTTGTTATTTACATAATCCCTCTAAAATATATAAAGTTTCAGTTTACTTATATGAGCATTGAGCAATTAATACTGCAGTTTTCAATTGGAGCTGTATACCGGTAAAACAATGTTTCATAATTTGTTTTCATTGAAGTTTGCATGTTCGATACGAAAGAAATATTTAAGTTTCTGTATGGCCCGTCGGAGCCATTATTCATTTTGCGGGCCGATGATCACCTTCCGGGGCTACTCTGTCGCGTATTATTAATCTCTTATTAATGTCTTTAATACACTTTATAACTCAAATAACGGCATTTTTAAAAAACTTTTTTGATATTTATTTCGGTGATATGCCTGTCTGTAGATGTCTGTACAATAACTTCAACAAACTTGCTTTCCTAATGTGTATACAAAGTACACTATACAATCAAAAAGCAAGTTTTATTTCCATTTTCTCGGAATAAATTTGTCGTATTTTTTCTTTAAATTTCAATAAAACTGTTTGTACAAAATCCGCTTAAGCTCTCACCATAGAATCAAGCTATTCGTGCTGAAAATGACATTCATAAAAATTAGAAGTTTATGTACTTGAGACAACGCCGAATTCGTGAATCAAAATAACGCAGGTTACCTTAAAAAAAGTCCCAGAATCATAATTTATATGCTGCCATTTAGTATTATTAAGAGGATATTTTTTCGTTTGAGTGAAATATGGAATATATTTTCACGAAACATGATAAAATGCCACATATTTTCACGAGCCGGGACGGCGAGTGAAAATATGTGGCATTTTATCATGTTGAGTGAAAATATATACCATATTTCACGAAAAACGAAAAAATAACCTTTTTATTTAATTTCATTATCAAAGAAAAATGGTTACGAACCCCATTGCTTGCTACGCAACTGCAACTGTACAGCGCGCAGTAATATATTATTGCGTCTTGTTTTGCACGCGATATTTGGCGCTACATTGTGACGTCACGTAAACAACTCTTTAAACGTCTGTACAGCGTTAATAACTGAATTAAAGATATTGGTGTTCGGATTTATTTTCTTAGTTAGACCATTTTCTATCATTCTAGATAGTTTTCAAAACAAAATTCAACAAAAAGTTGTTTTGTATTTCTCAGATTTTTCAAACAAAATGGCGAAAGAAGTCCCTTAAAATAAATATGAGTTTCGACTCCGCCCACTTTCATATTTATATTTCATATTTATTTTTAAAAAATATGAAATATATTTGACTGATATAGCACCATATTTCATGGGTAAAATTAAATAAATGACAGTATTTTAGCAAATGTCCGAATATAAAAACAATAAAGTTCAAAATGCATTATTGTACTTAAAACACAAAAATCGCCATCATAACGGTAATCAGGTCTTCATTCTTACATATAGTATTGGTTTCTATCTTTTATTTCTTTTCTTGAATTAACCCCTCCTCTGCGGTTTTATTTTGGTCACTATTGACCTGTATCAAAACTTTTTGTTTATATAGATTATTTTGATATTGAACTATGTGTTGGTCTTAGACAAGCTTGCTTTGCTTTACATTACCATTTGCTTTCCCTTTTAATGTGTCCTTTGACATCTTGTCTGTGATATGCAGGCTTTATTTCCTCTGATACCATTTATAAAATTTCATTTTGTTTTAATCTACCCGTTGATTCTCGTTTAGGGCACTATCGTATGGCATTCAGCCTGATTCAACCCTAAAACTGAAGGATATTTTGTACTGCAAATCCAAACTGCAAGATAACATTGATGTTGTTAATTAGTAAGACACAAAAATGGGTCACCCTGCAGTCATCCTCCGTAGATTAGCATCATAGAGTCGAATAAATGTTTACTATGATGAAACGTTGCTGTCAAATTGGACTGCTAGTATGATTATCAATTATGGTTCAAATGTGAAAGCCTGTATAATGTTTGAAGCCTTCTTCAAGACAGAAAAAACGCTTAGTGATCTCCATAAATCAGTAAACCACACATGTGAACCATTTGGGACCAAAGTTAAAGATGCTGAACATGCCAAGACATCCCTCACATACAGAAACTAAGTGCTAAGGAAGCAGTTAATAGACTTTTATCCAGTCATTAACTCTTCCAACTGCAATGTTAAAAAACGATGCAAAATGATAAAACAATAAGACTCCTGGTCTATTTGTAATCATTTTACATTTCGATGAAGCAGTAATGTTTGAAAATCTGAATTTGATTGCCAAATACTTACGATCGCAGATATATCAATATGCATTTATCATTGAGGATTCAAAGTCCGAAAAGGAGCCAGAGGTGTTTTTTTTTTTTTGTTTGTTGTTTTTTTCATTTTATGAAAGCAAGCTTATGGAAATTCGGTGTTTCTACCTAGATGCTCGCTCGTTCTTCAAGTGATTTGCGAAGGGGCATCTGAATTATTCAACCACCTTAAAGTTAGAAGGTCACCAAATGATCATTACGGCGTCTGTATGCCTTAAAACCTAAGGCAAAATGTCATTAACTACATGTATATGAAACATGTTCTAATAAATGTCGGTATATTTCCATTACGGGATGATGAACCTCTCAGTTTTAGCACAAATGTTTAAAATTGTATCTAGATAATAATTATATCAATGAAAGGTGAACATGATGAAATCATATTTGTTATTCTTGTTCTATAAAACGGACACAAATCGGACTTTTTTTCAAACAAGACGGTAGGCTTTTTCGGACCGACATTGTGTCAAAACAATCTATATCAAACGTTTCTTACCTTTCTATTATTGAGGTAATAATTATTTTGATTATTTTGTTTCAATTATTCGACTTACGGTACTCCGTTAAAAAGAGCATTTTTTCAGGACATAAAATTGTCATAGTCAAGTATTTTTTGTTTACTTAAAAAATTTAAAGAATGGCATTTTAATTGTTGCAATTGAAAAGTTCTTTTGAATAAATAGAGTGTTTTTTCATATTTTTATAATCGACTCTGTATTTCTTTAGCTTAAGCGAAAGTTGCTTGAATGGTAATTTGTAACGCGGGCACTATTCAAACATAATGTTCTTTATGCGTGTTTGCCAATAACAATATTGATAAAACAGCTTACAATCGCCAGCTTAAATGCTTTACGGTGATCTTTTATGGTTAGATACATGATGGGAGTTTAAAATGTAAGTACATCTAAATTGAGCATGTCTGTTGCCGAACTTGAAACATTATATAGATACTAAAAATAAATTTGTAGAGACTGAACTTAATTAAACAACTCTTATGGATTACTATGGGATGTAATGTTTTTGTGATAAATGTAAAAACTTACACTGAATAATCTTTTCTTTAGCGTCTAAATTTGTAGAACGCGTTATCATGCAACGAGGTTGTGAGTTCAAACCTTAAGTGCCTACGCAGTGTTTTTGGCATCAACACCATACCGCAATATGTATTTTTTCATATTTCTCTAGTGCCTGTTTAACAGATAATCTTCCGATTCACATATTTTTAATTGCACCTGTACATTGTAAATCCAATTAAAAGACTTCAAAATCGAATAATGCATTTGCGCGGTCAACAGTTATGTGTTTGGTCAAATAACACGGAAGTGCCAGCTGACTTGGATCTATAATGGTGGCGTAATGCTTGTATACTAAGTAAAGCTCGGTGGGTACATTTATTGTTCATTTCCACTGCTATTCTACATGTATTCAGAATCCATTGACATTAGTCATTTTATTTTGATGCTAAAGTATTGTTTAAAAAACTTAGGACCAAAAACACTTTCATGAATAAATATTTTTTTCTTCAAGATATTATTTTTGAGTTAATCCCCTTCATTTGAAACAGAAAAAAAACTTATTATAAGATATGATAATCTTGAAAAAAAAGTGCTGTCTATTTTATGATTGATTTGACCCTAGGCGTTTATTGAAGTTTTGATTTGAGATGAAGTTTACAGATTAGATATAGATTGTATCGGCATAGCTGATAATTATAGTTGTTTGATGAAAAGGCTCGTTAAACATTAACCCTATACACATTGGTATATATAAAGTTTCAACAAATTGGGGCTTTAATTTGAATAAATGGACGATTTAAATCGATTAAATTTACAGATCTGTAATATGTATTATGTGGATGGGAACAATATAAATAAACGGTAAAGTATTCTTTATATCAAATAATTATTGAATAGGGATGTTTATAAAGTGGATTGTTATTGTGCACTGTTTATGAATAGGACACTCTATACGAAAACAGGATTTTGAATTATAGGTCGGTTGTTTAAAATCTAAGCTAGCAGAATACTTCTGTATAGTGAGTAAAGTGTGTAAAATTGTTCATATTTTACCGTTCACCTGCTGAATTTAACTCCCATTGTTTGAAAAGTCCATCAATTATTGGGATATATATCAGTCCATCAATTATTGGAATATATATCAAGTGAAGGAGCAAACACTATAGAGCACGAATGTGTATGCGGTGGTGGTGCTGGCAGTTGCACTTTTTCATTCATCGTATCGTGTCTAGTCAAGTCAGGCTGTTAGTTTACCAGTACTTGTTGCTGTCAGTTTACCAGTACTTGTTGCTGTCAGTTTACCAGTACTTGTTGCCTTCACTTTCGCAAGGAACAGAAACTTCTGTACATGCCAGAGCAGAGGTACGGTGCGAATTACTGTAGAATACATTTCATGATCAATCACAACGAAAGTGGCCAGCACCGCCCGGGAATCGAACCCGGGTCGTCCGATTGACAGTCCACCGCTCTACTTAACAAGCAAACGATGAAGTGTTTTATGTTGTTTTCCATTTTCAGTTTGACCTTTGCCGATGTATTAATGCCCCAATATACTTGTTAACTAGCAGTATTACAAAAATCGTTTGTTTCATCCAGGTGTCGCTCACGTTTTAGTTTCCTTTTTCAGAAAATGGCCATCGTCATCATTAAGTGATAACACATAGGTCTGAAACTAACAGGTCCATTTAAGAACAGCAATGACCTTGCTGTTAAGGTAACTGTATTAGGTTTCAATTCCCGACAGGGACGCGTTAACGTTCCCTCAAATGACACCGGAAAATGACACCGGAAAGTTCTTAAATATAATCAATGTAAGTTTATAGAAAAAATTGATCTCTGATAAATATAACATAAAAGACGAGAGTAATATTGTTTGGATTTGTTGATGATGCATGTGATAACTCACTGAATCTTTTGACTGGCAGAAAAAACATACCGGCAGAGAGAATATGCCTCACTGAATAATCTTTACTGGCAGAGTGAACATCGCTCACTGAGTAGTGCTCGTTGAAAGAGTGAACAAACGTCACTGAGTAGTGCTTACTGGTATAGTGAACATAACTCACTGAGTAGTGTTCGCTGACAGAGTGAACATACGTCACTCAGTAGTGCTAACTGGTATAATCATAACTCACTTAGTAGTGTTGGCTGACAAAGTGAACATGACTCGATGAGTAGTGTTCGCGGACAGAGTGAACATAACTGACTGAGTAGTCTTCGCTGACAGAGTGAACATGACTTACTTACTTACTAATGTTCGCTGACAGAGAAAACATAACTCACTGAGAAGACTTCGCTGACAGAGTGAACATGACTCACTGAGTAGTGTTCAATGACAGGGTGAACATTACTCACTGAGTAGTGCTCATTGACGGAGTGAACATGACTCACTGAGTTGTGTTCGCTGACAGAGTGAACATGATTCACTGAGTAATGTTATCTGACAGAGTGAACATAACTCACTTAGAAGTGTTCGCTGACAGATTGAACATGACTCACTGAGTATTGCTCGCTGACAGAGTGAACATACGTCACTCAGTAGTGCTTACTGGTAAAGTGAACATGACTCACTGAGTGGTTTTCGCTGACAGAGTGACCATGACTCACTGAGTAGTATTCGCTAACAGAGTGAACATGACTCACTGTGTAGTTTTCGCTACAGAATGACATGACTCACTGAGTAGTTTTGGCTGACATAGTGAACAGGACTCACTGAGTAATATTCGCTGACAGAGTGAACATGCCTCACTAAGTAGTTTTCACTGACAGAGTAAAAGATTCACTACGTAGTTTTGGCTGACAGAGTGAACATGACTTACTGAGTAGTATTCGCTGACAGAGTGAACATGACTCATTGTGTAGTTTTCGCTGACAGATCACTGGGTAGTTTTCGCTTACAGAGTGAACATGACTCACTGAGTAGTATTTGCTGACAGAGTGAACATGAATCACTGAGTAGTGTTCGCTGACAGAGTGAACATACGTTACTCACTAGTGCTTACTGGTATAGTGAACATGACTCACTGAGTAGTGTTCCGTGACAGAGTGAACATGACTCACTTAGTAGTTTTCGCTGACAGAGTGAACATGACTCACTTAGTAGTTTTCGCTGACAGAGTGAACATGACTCATTGAGTTGTTTTCGCAAACAGAGTGATTACACGTTACTCAGTTATGCTTTCTGTTATAGTGACCATGACTCACTGAGTAGTTTTCGCTGACAGAGTGACCATGACTCACTGAGTAGTATTCCCTATCAGAGTGAACATGACTCACTGAGTAGTTTTCGCTACAGAATGAGCATGACTCAATGAGTAGTTTTCGCTGACATAGTGAACAGGACTCACTGAGTAATATTCGCTGACAGAGTGAACATGACTCACTAAGTAGTTTTCACTGACAGAGTAAAAGATTCACTAGGTAGTTTTCGCTGACAGAGTGAACATGACTTACTGAGTAGTATTCGCTGACAGAGTGAACATGACTCACTGTGTAGTTTTCGCTGACAGATCACTGGGTAGTTTTCGCTGAAATAGTGAACATGACTCACTGAGTAGTATTTGCTGACAGAGTGAACATGAATCACTGAGTAGTGTTCGCTGACAGAGTGAACATACGTTACTCACTAGTGCTTACTGGTATAGTGAACATGACTCACTGAGTAGTGTTCCGTGACAGAGTGAACATGACTCACTTAGTAGTTTTCGCTGACAGAGTGAATATGACTCGATTAGTAGTTTTCGCTGACAGAGTGAACATGACTCATTGAGTAGTTTTCGCAAACAGAGTGATAACACGTTACTCAGTTATGCTTTCTGTTATAGTGAACATGACTCACTTAGTAGTTTTCGCTGACAGAGTGAACATGACTCACTTAGTAGTTTTCGCTGACAGAGTGAACATGACTCATTGAGTAGTTTTCGCAAGCAGACTGATTACACGTTACTCAGTTATGCTTTCTGTTATAGTGAACATGACTCACTGAGTAGTTTTCGCTGACAGAGTGACCATGACTCACTGAGTGGTATTCGCTACCAGAGTGAACATGACTCACTAAGTAGTTTTCGCTACAGAATGAGCATGACTCAATGAGTAGTTTTGGCTGACATAGTGAACAGGACTCACTGAGTAATATTCGCTGACAGAGTGAACATGACTCAATAAGTAGTTTTCACTGACAGAGTAAAAGATTCACTAGGTAGTTTTCGCTGACAGAGTGAACATGACTTACTGAGTAGTATTCGCTGACAGAGTGAACATGACTCACTGTGTAATTTTCGCTGACAGATCACTGGGTAGTTTTCGCTGACAGAGTGAACATGACTCACTGAGTAGTATTTGCTGACAGAGTGAACATGAATCACTGAGTAGTGTTCGCTGACAGAGTGAACATACGTTACTCATTGGTGCTTACTGGTATAGTGAACATGACTCACTGAGTAGTGTTCCGTGACAGAGTGAACATGACTCACTTAGTAGTTTTCGCTGACAGAGTGAACATGACTCACTTAGTAGTTTTCGCTGACAGAGTGAACATGACTCATTGAGTTGTTTTCGCAAACAGAGTGATTACACGTTAATCAGTTATCCTTTGTGTTATAGTGAACATGACTCACCGAGTAGTTTTCGCTGACAGAGTGAACATGGCTCACTGAGTAGTTTTCACTAACAGAGTGACCATGACTCACTGTGTAGTTTTCGCTGAGAGAGTGAACTTGACTCACATGACCAAAAGGGTCATGTGAGGTAAGGGTTCAAAGGTCAAGGTCATATTGACCATGTAGGTAAACATGTAGGTAAAAACGACCCTACCTACTTGTAGGTAAAAACGGTTTCCGATCATGCCAGTGCTAAGATACCATACTGTGTAATGCTCACCGAAAGAGTGAAAATAATTGACTGACAAATCTCACTCTGATAACTTAGTAAGTAGTGCTTACCGGCACAGTGAACAAAACTCATTTAATAACGTACGCGATTAACATTTTTTACAGTGACACTAATGCTATAGAGCTAATATATTATTTATTTTTATAATTATAATGCTTGCACTTAGGTGAACTCTACTCTTAAAAGTTTTAAATCACTCCAATATAGGTTCTGCTAATTTGGTAACTTAAGCTCTTAATTAATCACTGGTCATTGTGTACTTGTCTCTTAAAATTTAATGAGTAATGTTCACTCCAACATAAGCAGCTGCACTACTCCATGGACTAAACTCTTCTTTTCATTCAAAAGTGAGAGTTATTGGGTGTCTAAACAAGAAGTATCTTTTAAAAAGACACCCTGCCGAACTAAAACTGGTTTATTTGCATATCGTATCTTAGGAAACATGGAAATAGAACCATAATGAGCCTATTATTTAACTGAATGATTAAATTTTTAAAATATTAAAATCGTATTCATATGTTGGCACAAACGAAGTATTTTAAATAGAAACAAAATGTAAAGTCTGGAGTAAATCTTTTAAAAGTAAAGAAGAAATAAATAAGAATTGCAAGCAAAACAATTTATTTCGTATTCATTTTTTTCTCTTTTTTTTTCTTCGTCTCAGTTCATTTTTACCGGCATTTTAATCTTTATTTCTATTAGCTCAAAGAAAACATTTAAGTATTCAAATTGAAATTTTAATAGAAAGTTTATAAATGACAACGTTTGTTGAATCAATAGATTTGCATAACGAAGAGGACTGATAAACAGGATCATGAACGTAATTGTAGGTGGTGGTTTAGTCAATGTGTAACAAAATTTATAACTCATTAAAGCAGCGTTAAAAATAATCTGTAGCATGATGCATGGTAATACAGAACTTTAAATGTGTAGGAGAAGTCATTGTTAAACAGAATTTAATTGGATAGTTCGTTCTAGAATTCATTAAGATCAATTTAAAGTTAGACGCGAATACTATGTCAGAAAAAAACCTTTATGTTATTTTACTAATTTCAGAAAAACAATAAGAATTTTTTTGTTTTAAGTGACACAATATAAATTGTCCAAATTTAACTATATCAAAATAGTCACATGTTTAAAATAGTGGTAAAAATGTTTCCAAGCAAGTTATTTTTTCTATAAAGTATTGGCTACAGAGTTTTACCATTTACCTCAGTCCTAGGTGTATTTAAAACATTTATTTATATGATGTACCACTAAATATTCATTGGACCTTACACTGGGTTCCTTATTAATAAAATCTTATTTTGTTATCAAATGTTTTCATGTGATGATTGTAGGATGTTACCTGCTGGCAGATCTAGACAAGTTTCCATATTTGCTAATATTATAAAGTGGGGAAGGTAAAATGGCTGTAAAGGTTGGATGCATTTATCAGTTTGCACCCCAAATAGTGTACTAAGAAGTGACACCTTTTACTGCCTTTTTATACACATTAACAGTAGTCATACCAATGCATTGTACTGTACATATGTTATAACATTAGTGTAAGTTTTTTAAAATCCTGAAAAAACTGTGGAAAAAACTTTAAATAGACTGTTGTGAAATTTTCTACAATTTTAAGTACCCCTGATTAATATTGAACAAATGTTTCATGGTGATTGCCCTGCTGTTTGAATTTAGGTTAAAATATTCCTAGGAGTGACCAGAGTGGGTCACATCGGTTTTTATCGAATTTCTAAGAAAGATCAAGACTTGTTGAAAATTTACCAACCTTAAAATGAATAAATGTTGATAGATGCATGAATAGCCGAAATAAATTTAACGTTTAATTTCCCCTTCCATTTATTATTGGCTAAAAACGGCTTATCTGATTGAATATTGGCTGTGCCGGGATACATTTGGTAAATTATTTTCAAAAGTGTTAAGTGACAGACTATGTAACTGGGTTGAAAACTAAGATGTGTGAAGTTGGCGGCCTAGCGGCCTGGCGGCGTGAAGTTGGCGGCCTGGCGGCCTAGCGGCCTAGCGGCGTGAAGTTGGCGGCCCAGCGGCCTAGCGGCCTAGCGGCGTGAAGTTGGCGGCCCAGCGGCCTAGCAGCCAAAAATTTTAATGTTGTAAAAATGTTTTTTTAACAGTAAAACGGCATTTAATGAAGTTTTAAAGATAATTATTGTTATTGAAACGATATATCTAAAGAAAAAATCACTTTCAGAGATTTTTTTAAGTTTGTCATTTTTGTGAAGTTGGCGGCCCAGCGGCCTGGCGGCCTAGCAGCCAAAAATTTTAATGTTGTAAAAATGTTTTTTTAACAATAAAACGGCATTTAATGAAGTTTTAAAGATAATTATTGTTATTGAAACGATATATCTAAAGAAAAAATCACTTTCAGAGATTTTTTTAAGTTTGTCATTTTTGTGAAGTTGGCGGCCCAGCGGCCTGGCGGCCTAGCAGCCAAAAATTTTAATGTTGTAAAAATGTTTTTTTAACAATAAAACGGCATTTAATGAAGTTTTAAAGATAATTATTGTTATTTAAACGATATATCTAAAGAAAAAATCACTTTTAGAGATTTTTTTAAGTTTGTCATTTTTGTGAAGTTGGCGGCCTGGCGGCCTAGCAGCCAAAAATTTTAATGTTGTAAAAATGTTTTTTTTAACAATAAAACGGCATTTAATGAAGTTTTAAAGATAATTATTGTTATTTAAACGATATATCTAAAGAAAAAATCACTTTCAGAGATTTTTTTAAGTTTGTCATTTTTGTGAAGTTGGCGGCCCAGCGGCCTGGCGGCCTAGCAGCCAAAAATTTTAATGTTGTAAAAATGTTTTTTTAACAATAAAACGGCATTTAATGAACTTTTAAAGATAATTATTGTTATTTCAACGATATATCTAAAGAAAAAATCACTTTCAGAGATTTTTTTAAGTTTGTCATTTTTGTGAAGTTGGCGGCCCAGCGGCCTGGCGGCCTAGCAGCCAAAAATTTTAATGTTGTAAAAATGTTTTTTTAACAATAAAACGGCATTTAATGAAGTTTTAAAGATAATTATTGTTATTTAAACGATATATCTAAAGAAAAAATCACTTTCAGAGATTTCTTTTAATTTTGTCATTTTTGTGAAGTTGGCGGCCCAGCGGCCTGGCGGCCTAGCAGCCAAAAATTTTAATGTTGTAAAAATGTTTTTTTAACAATAAAACGGCATTTAATGAAGTTTTAAAGATAATTATTGTTATTTAAACGATATATCTAAAGAAAAAATCACTTTCAGAGATTTCTTTTAATTTTGTCATTTTTGTGAAGTTGGCGGCCCAGCGGCCTGGCGGCCTAGCAGCCAAAAATTTTAATGTTGTAAAAATGTTTTTTTAACAATAAAACGGCATTTAATGAAGTTTTAAAGATAATTGTTGTTATTTAAACGATATATCTAAAGAAAAAATCACTTTCAGAGATTTTTTTAATTTTGTCATTTTTGTGAAGTTGGCGGCCCAGCGGCCTGGTGGCCGAGCAGCCAAAAATTTTAATGTTGTAAAAATGTTTTTTTAACAATAAAACGGCATTTAATGAAGTTTTAAAGATAATTATTGTTATTTAAACGATATATCTAAAGAAAAAATTACTTTCAGAAATTTTTTTAAGTTTGTCATTTTTGTGAAGTTGGCGGCCCAGCGGCCTGGCGGCCTAGCAGCCAAAAATTTTAATGTTGTAAAAATGTTTTTTTAACAATAAAACGGCATTTAATGAAGTTTTAAAGATAATTATTGTTATTTAAACGATATATCTAAAGAAAAAATGAATGGAACCAAAGTAGCAATATATGAGTTGGTTATACAAATTATTCAATATATGGAACCAAAGTAGCAATGTATGAAACCAGGTGTCCTTCTATGAAACCAAATTATCAATATATTAAATCATTTTTACAATTATATATGAAACCATTTTATCAATGTATGGAACCAAAGTAGCAATATATGAGTTGGTTATTACAATATATGATTCCAATAATTCAATATGTGGAACCAAAGTAACAACGTATGGAACAAGGTGTTCTTAAATGAAACCAAATTATCAATATATTTATTCATTTTTACAATATATGAAACCATTTTATCAATGTTTGGAACCAAAGTATCAATATATGAGTTGGTTATTACAATATATGATACAAATTATTCAATATATGGAACCAAAGTAACAATATATGGAACGAGGTGTCCTTATATGAAACCGAATTATCAATATATTAATTCATTTTTACAATATATGAAACCATTTTATCAATGTATGGAGCCGAAGTATCAATATATAAGTTGATTGTCACATTATATGATACCAGATATTCAATATGCCCTTATATGAAACCGAATTATCATTATATTAAGTCATTTTTACAACATATGGAACCATTTTATTAATGTATCGGACCAAAGTAGCAGCTAGTATATAAGTTGATGTTACATTCTATGATAGCAATTGTCATTATATGGAACCAAAATAGCCTATTTTCAAGTCAACAAGTCAAAGACCGAGGTCACTGGGTTCTGTTATTACAATGCATAAACTTTTTCATGAAATCAATTATTATTTGACAAGTTATTTTTTAACTTTGTCAGTAGATTAACCTTGATGTGTCCTTCTGGCACTGCCTATTTTTGATCAAAGGTAAAGGTCGAGATGAACTTATTTTTTAAATATGTTTTTGTTAATGGTCAGTACGACTCAATAGCTTAAATTATGACATACAACTCCTACATATATAACGATAAGTTTTGCCTGCCCAGCCCATTTTAAGTAAATGTGACGTTAATTTCAAATATTTCCTTATAGTATGCAGTCAGTATGCAGTCAGTGAAGCACGATGTTCTTTAAACAAGGACTGTAATACCGGTGCAAGGATAGAATACAGCCTGTAAAAAAGTCCCGTCAGTATAATGACATTTTGGTTCAATATATTGCTACTTTGGTATCATATATTGAAGAACTGGTATCATATAATGTGAAAATCAACTTTTATATTGCTACTTCGGTTACATATATTGATAAACTGGTTTCATATATTGTAAAATTGATTTAATATATTGATAATTCGGTTTCATATAATAGCATCTGGTTCCATACATGACTTACTTGGATCCATATATTGAAGATCTGGTATCATATAAAATTACTACTTAAATGGTAAACGATATAATGTTGAAATATTCATAAAAGATGTACAGTATTTGTATGATACATGTATTACTAGTAATATCGACTTATAACAAATAAACCGGTTATTATATGAAACTACCGAATTCCCTCATTGATGCCTCAATGTTGTTGTTTTTTTTGGACACGGGTTGATATGCACTTGTGTACAGTTAGACATCATCATAAATGTAACAATATAATGAAGTTAAGTATGTTATATATTGATCCATATATTCAAGTTATAAATATTTCGTAATCGTAGTGCGTTTAAAATAGTTTGATTTTTAAAATGCTAAATTTAATTAATTAATTAATCACTTGACATGTAGCAGTTTGCTTTAAAACGAGGGGAACAAGAAACAAATAACAAAAAAAAAATAGAAAAAGAAATTGGGAAGAACAAAATATTTTCAAACGATCATACAAAAGACAGACAAAAGAAAAAGAAAAAAAAACAAAACAAAATAACATCATCACTATGTCATGTATGAGCGTCTGTAAGGCCACATGTGTCACAAATCACATTCGTCACAATTGTGAAGAATGAGATCACATTCGTCACAAATTTTGTGATGCATGTGATCCAATGTTTTAGACAATCACATTCGTCACGAGTTTAAAATCACAAATGTCACAAATTTGAGATAAATATTGTTTTCTTCAATGCTTTTCACTGAGTCACAAACGTCACAAATTTTTAGGACTGAAATCAATTATTGGAACTAAAACTACAGACATTTTTATCCCCTCCCCCGCTGATGAAATCGGGAGTGATGGGACTGTTTTAGCGTGTTCGTCCGCCTGTCAGTCCAGATTTAGTTTCCGCACTATCCGGCCATTGATTAGTTATTATACACTGTATATGGAATCATTTCGTTTCCACGCTATTTTTCAGCAACTTCTGGATGGATATCGATGCTGCAACTTTGTAGGAACCTTCATTCACAAACCAGTTGCACATATAACCAGCATATCTCCATTTCTTTTTAAAAACAGACTTATTGCCCCTTGTTGTTGTTGTTATTTATAAAACACTGTATATAGAACTATTGCTTTTCTGCGCTCTAGGAATTTCAACGAAATTTAGTTTAATATAAAGAGGAGATGCGCATCTCGAAAAATCTCGACGGGACACTAAAGGATTTGGTCCGACTTGAGGGTACGGTCGCTTATATGGGCTTTCCGGCGGCGACTTTAGATAAACACATAAACAAACAAACAAGATGTGCATATCATCATCATCATCATCATCATCATCATCAGTATTTCCCGTTTGGCCGTTTAATACAGAGTTATGATCCATAATTTATTATCATTTATTGTTCATAGAAAAGCATTAATTCAACCCTATTCTTCAACAAATCTGCTGAATAATTTAAACAAAACTATGTGGGTACATCTAATACCAAGCGGAGATGTGTATATTGACGGCACTTACCCGAAGTTAAGACCCCTGGTTGCTTAATATTCAGTCAGATAACTTAAGTATTTCATGTCTTCAAATGTTAAATATATCTAATTTTAATTGTGTGGGAACCTTCAATACAAAAAGGGCATGTGCATTATCGCCGTGACCTTGAGTGATATGGGCCCTGATAATTTATGCTTTAACCGACTATTTCCCCGGAGTCTTTATTCGAAATGTATCCTGCAATTGTTTAATTTTCAATCAGTATATGATGCTGTCGGCGGTAAACATTAATTCAGCGAATTTGCTTGCAAGATATTTGAATGACCTCGTGTAATTATAGCTTCGCAAGACCAATCATATTCTACAAGAAATGTTAAGTTTTCTTTAAGTTTATTTATTCAACTTCCTTCATGATTCTCATTTAACCCTTTCCTTTATAGATATTACTGGTAAAATAACTATATGAACCGCGCCATATTGAACCCTAGATGAGCCGTCAGTACTAAAGAACTCTGATATAATATAGGAATAACGCATGTTTCTTTTTTCGTGTTAAAATATCTGTAGAAACCCAAGGGATTAGTTGGTACCCGACCCAACGTATCCCGAGGGTTTCAGCAGTTGTTATGACACGGAACAATCATTCGTTAACGCTATTCTAGCATAAAGCATGCATAAATCTAACACAATCCATACACAATCAAGCAACATCACTGATTTTCCTCGGATTGCACGGGAACGTCAGCGTTGTATGTGACCGTGACGTCATTTCCGTTTTAGTTAAGCAGCGTCCGGGCCACAATGTATTGACGCTGTGCCACGGAAAACGTATATCAAAAAGGTGTTTTAACAGCGCATGAGCGCTAGAATCTCCTTGTTAAAAGACCTTTTTGGTCCTGTTAAAACACCCCGAAATCATGGTTATAACGGCAGTTTTTATGCTAGAATATAAAGTAATGAATAACAACATGGATTCCAAGAAGACTAAAAGCAAACTCACATTGCACAATACTAGCCGCAATTATAATACTGCTAATAAAGTTCACGAATTTTCATTGGTTTAGAGGCGGGATATATTTATAGGTTATTACAGAGGTCTGATGTGCCTTTATTCGATTTTGGCCCACTAAAAGAGCCCGAGGGCTAATACCGATCTTGTAGACCCATATCGCATTAAGGCACACCAGACCTGTTCTATAACCTTTTTATTGCATGTGCTCATTTATGTTTTGGTTTTCATTATAGAATTAAAAAAATCGTTTGAAAACATTGTTCAGCGACAATGTATAATTTATTTTAAAAAGCGAGGGACTTTTGACGTCGTCTAATGACGTTGACGTCATTTCCTCACAAACATTTGTTTTTAATATATTTTGGCGTTATTTAACTGTTTGGAGATTGTTTTTCAAGTGTTTCTTCAATTTTGCTTTTTTATCAAGATATATTTCAGTTAAACGTATTTTTTCTTATAAAATTGTCAATCTTTCCGCGTTTTTTTAGCAACCCGAAGTGGGAAATCGATATCGGCCCAACCGGAAGTCGGACCGATATCGATATTTGGCGCATCACGTCACCTGACCACAGTCATATTACATGGACAAAACTCATATACGTTTAAATTCACATTTTTTTTCTATTTATAGTGTTTGCCGTTGCGTATTTATAGGTTATTACACAGGTCTAGTGTGTCTGAATGCAATATTGGCCAAGAAGAGGTATTGGCCCGAGGGCTTTAGCGGTCTCGTAGGCCAATATAGAGGATATTACATTCGTGTCTTTTAACATTGAATTTATTAAACTCGTTGAATAAAATAATAAAATGCTCGGCAGAGCCTCGCAATTTATTATTTTATCAAACTCGTTTAATAAATTCAATATGAAAAGACACTCATGTAATATCCTATATTTATTTGATGCTAACTAATGAAATACTGTTCTATCAATGAAATATATTCATATTATATCAGTCACAGTGTGGTGATATAGATTTGGGTGATATAAGCCACGCCCACTCTGCGTACGTATTTATAAGTCTGGATTCCCTAAACATGCATTAAAAATAACTGTTTAATTTCATTCTAAATGACATATTTCTCGATTCAAATGTCCGTAATTTTGTAAGATTGTTGACAATGAGACCGCAAAAAGAAATATAAATAAATAAGGATTATTTTGCTTGCAGCGTTAACGTTTGCCGTCATATTGTTTACGCGCGCGTAGTCTCCGCGCTTCAGTAGTAAACGGTCTAAAAGCACTTTTCAAAAGGCACATAAAAATAAAAAGAAAATGTGTTTGCTTTTCGTGAATATGAACTATATCTCACATCGAAGTGAGAAAATGTTCATATTTTCACTCGCGCTACGCGCTCGTGATACATATTTCATTTTTTTTCTCACTTCTCAGTGAAATATATTTCATATTCACTCAAAACAAACAAATATCCTCTATAAAATTCACTAAACACCGTCGTTTGAAACTATCTAATCATAAAAGGCGAAAAAAGCTAAGACGCGTCGAAACGATTAAAGCGGCCCCGCCACAAAGACACGATCTGTTTAAACGAATTAACTATATTATTATTACTAGTGGAATAGATATGGAAAGTTCCATAGAGCGTCTGCAAGCAATTGGCACAGACTTGCAAAATCGTCTCAGGAAAGAAGGTTCCTAGATGTCAAAATGTCATACTCTTTAATTGAACCAAGATTCCTGAAAGTCTGCGGAAGTCAAAAGTCTGTCAGACCAAAAAAGGTTCATTGATGTCAAAAGGTCCTAATCTCTAATTAGATATCCTGAAAGTCAACGGGGGTCTCAGCTACTTTCCCAAACAATCATATATGGTCTCATTGGTGTAAATATGGTCATAATTTGTACTGAAACTAAGATTAAGTCTGTGAGATTCCTTTAGACTGTCGCTGTATGGTGGGAAGAAATTTGAGGGTTCACAGAGGTAAAAGATCACTTCCAGTTGAAGTCTGATACTATGCCGTGCATTGTCACCAAAATTTTTTGAAGGTTTCGAGAACGTAAGACGACTTGATAGCAATACCATTACGACAATGCGACAGTTCTATGAAGACAATACAATGCCGACGATACGATATTGCAACAAGTTAGTACGATGGCGATAATGCAATGGTGGTGAAAAGATATTGGTATCGTGATGTCGACATCACAATATCGATTTATTGCATTGTCGCCCTTGTACTATCGCACTGATATAACCACGATTGTCCTTATGATATTCCGTGTATCACATATTGAAAAATAAACTTGTGACATTTGTGATTCGCCTGTTTAAAAATTCTCAATTTTGCTTGTGACGTTTGTGATTGGCATTTTTACCCGATTTTGGTCAATCACATTCGTCACAAAAGTCATTTGTGACGAATGTGATCACATTCGTCACAAATTCATAAAAACTTGTGACGAATGTGATTTGTGACACATGTGGCCTAACAAGCGTCGGTTTCGAACCTGTGTGTGCATTTCATAAGAAGTTACAGTGACCCTGATTTACCAATTTAACCACTACGATGGTACACGTTTTTATTAGAAATTATACTATAATAGTCGTTGACACTTTCAATCTCCGATAATATGCAGACTTACCCTTTAATGGACTTTCCCAAGTACCGTTAGAACCAAATTATCATCTCGGGATAATAGGTAAAACAGCTTTTTTAAGAAGAGAATATAATACAAGATAAGAAGTACCATTTAAAACAACTTTATGACAAATTTGGTAAAGTTGTTGGTATACGATACGACTTAAAATTTTACCACGAGTTCGAGCCTAAGAAATTGTCTAACATTTTTCTTTCCTTATTTTATCAATTTTATGATATATGCAAATGAATTGGGATATCAAGGTAGTTTTGTTACAATATCTAATAATTTTAATACACAGATTATAATATTTTTTATCTTGTGTACATTGAAAACAAAAGAAAAAGTGAAATGAGAAGTAAATAAAAAAAAATAACACAACACAATAAAAATATTCTTCATACAGAAATAATTTTTGCGAATCGAACATGCCTTGCATTGATATTCAAATAGAAATTTAACTAACAGTCTTACCTACTGCGTTAAGTTGACAGTTGGCAAATTAGTAGTTTTTTTATTTATATAGTTGAAAGATGATAAATACAATATGATATCTGTTTTACACCGTTATAGTAGACTTGACCATTATGTTACTAAATAATTATAATTAAAAAATGTTGTTTGAAAATTTTCGTAATATTTGCTGGAAATCACTGACCAGCGAATTGTGTAGCTCATCTACACAAACGTTATCACAGATATTTATCTGACTTATATTAAATTTGCCATATTTTCAGACTATTTGTTGCCATAGCAACCAGAATTTTCAACATAGGAAGAAAAGAAAAAGACGTGCATAATCTCCATACTGCCATCTATCCATATATCAAGTTTCATAAAAATATTTTCAGTACTTTTTGCGTTATCGCGGGATCCAGTTTTGTGGACGGTACAACCGGTTTCAAACATATTAGAACAGAAAAGGCCCTATATCGGAAATGATATATGGGGTTTATTTAAGAAATAAAAAAATGGCCTTTCGGGGAAAATGCAAGCTTACGGACTGGTTGGTCTGGCCCGAAGCGCAGCTGAGGTCCATATACCTTCCGAAGTCTGACCAACTAGTCCCTAAACTTGCATTTTCCACGAAAGGCCATGTTTTATTTGTTCTATTATACCGATTCTAAATCCTTTCATCCCCTTGTTTTGTGCTGTCATTTTTACTATTATTTGCTTTCAAATAATAATTTTACTTGTTCAGTGTGTGAAATATCTCAAACCCTAAACGGATTTTGTGTATGCTCTTCTTTTAATATTCCGATTACCGATGATTTAGGAGTTGTGATTCCATTTTTGTTAATGAAATTCAATATTAATTTAATGTTTACTAGGCAAAATAACCCGGACTTTAAGAATTTCACAAACAGTATAAATAAAACTTATAACTAAATTAAAAAAAATCATGACTTTTGATCAACATGTAGTACATTTATGTCTCTGATAAAAGAGACAAATCGCCTATCCATTTTGACAGTTATCGTCTGTTTGTGTCGTCGTGAAATTCGCACGTCGTGAAAGCTACGTTTAACCTGCGGTCTGGAGACCGCAGGGTATTGATACGCGTTTAACTTTTGAGGCATGGAGGAGCACGTGACCTGTTTTCGGTACATGGAGGAGCACGGGATATGTAAACCTTACATGATTGGTTAATTGAACTTTCGAAAACCTGGCTGAATACCGTTTGCCGGTTCGTGACGGATTTACCTCTGGGGAATTAGGCAGAATTACATCTAATTAGAACAAAATAACTGTTACGTGATATTTGTAATTTTTGTTTAAATATTTTACCGTTTAAGGTTGAAAAACTTGAATGATGTGTTTGAAAATTATCAATGTTTCTTTAATAATATGAAAAAGGCAAAGCCTCAAAGCGAGCTCGATGCACTTTTTACGTGAAATAGTATGAAATAATCGCTCAATTTTATTTCAAATGCAGTAACGAGTGCGTGTGACGTCACACGTACTGTGTTAAATATGGCTCCGCCCCTGTCGTGAAATGAATAACGAGTTTTGAAAACGTTGATAAAACTTTGTTTATTTTGTTTCACTCTATAATTTTTCAAGCGAAATAAAGATTATCTAACGTGAAATAAATGTAAAACTTAAAACGTTTGCGATATTAAAATAGCGTACTTGATTTGTTTGTTTTGCACGTGCTGTTTGGCGCTACATTGTGACGTCAAGTAAACAATAATTTAAACGTCTGTACAGCGTTAACGACTGAATAAAAGATATTGGTGTTCGGATTCATTTTCTTAATTAGACCATTTTCTTTCATTCTAGATAGTTTTCACAACAAAATTCGACAAAAAATTGTTCTTATTTATCAGATTTTTCAAACAAAATGGCGCCTTCAATTATTATTTTTTTATACACAGCTTCCGTTATTCTGGTTCCCTGTCCAACTATGGTTCCCATAGACGTGCGCGGTTGACCAGTCTAGACATCCGTTTTCAGTCAGAATTCCTCAGTTTTTATCGTTATCTTTAAATTCGAAAGGTTGCGATGTGTCCAATTCGGTACTTTGGACGAAAGTTTTCAAAACCATCACTTAGCAGGTACTCGCGTTACCGTAAAGCTCGCTTTGCGAGCAGGCCCTTCGGGCCAGCTCGTCGAGCTCGCTATAAACAATTTATTGTCTGTAAAATTTGAGATACATACTAATTGAAATATTCGATCGTAGTGGCATATGCCATAATAAATAGAGATATTTTCTGCGTAAACTTGTGTGTTTACTTATTTTTTTGTTCGGAATTATTCATAAAATGGTAGGCCTATTGAATCATTTTTCTTAAAAAAGAAATAATTGTTTTATGTTCGACCTTCTCCGGTCATCAACGGTCACCAGTTTCCAATGACCTTCTCTATATTGATCGACTATATGTTGTCCCCCAAACAATGTTGAAAAAATAGTTAAATGAAATATCTTATATCATTTAAAATGTTCCCCGCAGGAATAGAAACCATTTTACTTGTAAGAATTATGGACCGCCCCCGGTCTGTATGCGGTTTTTGGACCGGATGACGTCATATTTGAATATAGAAGACCGTATGCAAATGAGGTATAATATAATTATTATCTCTCAATAATAGACTCCAAAGAAAATAGAGACTGCAAGTGTCAACTATATATATTTGCTTTGGAATATTGCTCTTGAGGGATCTCCACGATGTCCCATTACAGCCATCACGACACACATATAACGCGAAACAGCGTTAAAAGTAAAACATATTTTATGATGGTTAAAAGTCTAAAAAATAAAGAAGAAAAAAAATAGAAAAAAAAACAACAAAAACAAATGAAACCCACGATGTTGAAAACTCGGCATAATATCGTATCATCGTCATCGTACTTTCGACCTCTCGCCATAGTAGTTCCGTTGTTTCGTGACCTGGTAGCCTTTGTTCATTTAGTGTTTAGTTTCTTGCTCAAGAAATAACGGCTTGCCCCTGTCTTGGTTTGTGCCCACACGGTGAGCGATACATAGTTGACTATTTCGACGCGCTAACCACTCGCCATAACAATGACTTTATTTATTATATACATGCATAATTTAGTATTATAACATAATGATATGGTTATAAAGATATTTATTTCGTGTACAAGTTATGTTTTTATTTTTATTTTCAAAAGAATTTTAAAGAATATATGACCGTTATAAAATAAGATTCTATTCCAAATATTGGCACCATTGTAACAAAATGTATTTTTTTACCATAATTTATGCGGTGTTGAGGTATAACAATTATGCGATGCAGATGGAAAATGGAGCAAAACCTTACAAAGCAAAGGTACTGTATATATTATTCTGGGAATATCCGTAATATACAACACCATAAGAATGAAGTGTTAAAGTACAGCAATAGCAAAACGTTATATTTGACAAACATGTGATTCATGATAATAATGTAAACAACTACATACTTTTACAAGAACATACAACATAATATTATACAAATGTTAAAACAAATCAATGTTTAAAAATTACAAGTTAACGTTTTGAACTAACAAAAAATAGCGTTAAAATGACAACATGGAAACATTCAATACATTTTTCACCCGAATAACTTGTGCTAGCAATCAGAATCCCAACCATTCAACTTTTCAGTTTCATCCAATAACAAGGAGGTAATCATTTAGTGTATGACCATAGCCCCATCTGTAATCATGAGTTATTGTTAATAAATGTGTAAGCAAAAGTTATTTTGTAAAGTCAGTAAAGGATGACTTATACTCATGGATTGAACGGGATAATAAATTGGATGGGACAGAAAAAATGTTTTAAAACTTCATAAAGGACAATTCAAATTTGTTACAGAAATTGTACACCATATATTAGCCTGCGATCCAGTCTGCCATTCTTATGTCCTGTTCGGCTGATCGATATTATCAAAAAACACGAACAAGTATGAAATAACGCGTATGTGTTTTATTGTTAAAAAATCATTTCTACAACATTAAAATTTTGGCCGCCAGGCCGCTGGGCCGCTGGGCCGCCAACTTCACAAAAATGACATAATAAAAAAGTTCTCTGAAAGTGATTTTTCTTAAGATATATCGTTTAAATAACAATAATTATCTTTAAAACTTCATTAAATGCCGTTTTATTGTAAAAAGAACACTTTTACAACATTAAAATTTTTGGCTGCTAGGCCGCCAGGCCGCTGGGCCGCCAACTTCACAAAAATGACAAAATTAAAAAAATCTCTGAAAGTGATTTTTTTCTTTAGATATATCGTTTAAATAACAATAATTATCTTTAAAACTTCATTAAATGCCGTTTTTATTGTAAAAAAAACATTTTTACAACATTAAAATTTTTGGCTGCTAGGCCGCCAGGCCGCTGGGCCGCCAACTTCACAAAAATGACAAAATTAAAAAATCTCTGAAAGTGATTTTTTTTTCTTTAGATATATCGTTTAAATAACAATAATTATCTTTAAAAACTTCATTAAATGCCGTTTTATTGTTAAAAAAACATTTTTACAACATTAAAATTTTTGGCTGCTAGGCCGCCAGGCAGCTGAGCCGCCAACTTCACAAAAATGACAAACTTAAAAAAATCTCTGAAAGTGATTTTTTCTTTAGATATATCGTTTAAATAACAATAATTATCTTTAAAACTTCATTAAATGCCGTTTTATTGTTAAAAAAACATTTTTACAACATTAAAATTTTTGGCTGCTAGGCCGCCAGGCCGCTGGGCCGCCAACTTCACAAAAATGACAAACTTAAAAAAATCTCTGAAAGTGATTTTTTCTTTAGATATATCGTTTAAATAACAATAATTATCTTTAAAACTTCATTAAATGCCGTTTTATTGTTAAAAAAACATTTTTTACAACATTAAAATTTTTGGCTGCTAAGGCGCCAGGCCGCTGGGGCCGCCAACTTCACAAAAAATGACAAACTTAAAAAAATCTCTGAAAGTGATTTTTTCTTTAGATATATCGTTTAAATAACAATAATTATCTTTAAAACTTCATTAAATGCCGTTTTAATTGTTAAAAAAACATTTTTACAACATTAAAATTTTTGGCTGCTAGGCCGCCAGGCCGCTGAGCCGCCAACTTCACAAAAATGACAAACTTAAAAAAATCTCTGAAAGTGATTTTTTCTTTAGATATATCTTTTAAATAACAATAATTATCTTTAAAACTTCATTAAATGCCGTTTTATTGTTAAAAAAACATTTTTACAACATTAAAATTTTTGGCTGCTAGGCCGCCAGGCCGCTGGGCCGCAACTTCACAAAAATGACAAACTTAAAAAAATCTCTGAAAGTGATTTTATTCTTTAGATATATCGTTTTAAATAACAATAATTATCTTTAAAACTTCATTAAATGCCGTTTTATTGTTAAAAAAAACATTTTTACAACATTAAATTTTTGGCTGCTAGGCCGCCAGGCCGCTGGGCCGCCAACTTTCACAAAAATGACAAAATTAAAAAATCTCTGAAAGTGATTTTTTCTTTAGATATATCGTTTAAATAACAATAATTATCTTTAAAACTTCATTAAATGCCGTTTTAAATTGTTAAAAAAAACATTTTTACAACATTTTAAATTTTTGGCCGCCAGGCCGCTGGGCCGCCAACTTCACGCTGCTAGGCCGCCAAGGCCGCTGGGCGCCAACTTCACGCCGCTAGGCCGCCAGGCCGCTGGGCGCCAACTTCACGCCGCTAGGCCGCTAGGCCGCCAGGCCGCCAACTTCACGCCGCCAGGCCGCCAGGCCGCTAGGCCGCCAACTTCACACATCTAAGAATAATGTTTATATTGAAACATGGGCAGGCTTTAGAAAACACATGGGAACCATTGATAATATTTTTGTTTTAAATGGTATTATAAATCATCTATTAAATTTAAAAAAAAGTTATATGTTGCATTTGTTGATTTTACAAAAGCCTTTGATTATGTTGTTAGAGACATTCTGTGGTTTAAATTGATTAAATTGGGAGTGAGAGGGAATATTTTAAATATTTTACAATCCATGTATAAGAGTATTAAGTCACGTGTTAAATATGACAATAATGTTAGTGAAGATTTTGTCAAGGGGAAAGTTTATCACCTTTTTTATTTTCCATGTATTTGAATGACATTGAGGAGCATTTCTCTATAAATGGATTCGAAGGAGTTGAGTTAGGTTTTGTTTAAAATATTTCTAACTGCTTTATGCAGATGAATATTGTAATTCTTTCAGAATCAGAGTCAGGTTTTACAGAAAGGTTTAGATTTGTTAGATATTCATTGTACTAGATGAAAATTAACAGTGAACGTGAACAAACAAAAATATGATTTCTAGAAAAGGCGGGAGAAGTAGACAAAAACTTAGAATTCATATATCAAAATTCTGCTATTGAAGTAGTTAATTATTTTTTCATATTTAGGTATTGTATTTAGTACTGGTGGTTCTTTTCAATCAACATGTGAAACATTAAGTGGTCAAGCTCTAAAGGATATATTCAAATTAAAATCGTATCTAGTAAAATTCCCTTGTCTTACTATAAGTCATTGTTTAAATCTATTTGATAAACTTATTCTACCCATTTTAAGTTATAGTAATGAGGTGTGGGGTTTCTATAATTCAGAAAAATAGAGTTCACTTACAATTTTGCAAACATTTACTAGTAGTTAGGCCTCAAACACAAAATAATTTTATATATGGTGAACTGGGCCGCACAACTTTATTTTATAAGCAGTTAGTAAATGTTGTACGTTATTGGTTTAAAATTATTGAAAGTGATGAAAATAAGTATATTAAAAAGATATATTGCTTAATGTTGAATGATTTAGATATGCATCCCCAAAATAATTCTTGGGCTAAATCTATTAAAGAGTTGTTAGAAAATTTAGGTTTTAGTTATGCATGGTTGTTTCAGGGAGTAGGAAATAAAACTTTATTTTTGGAATATTTTAAAAGCAGACTTACTGATGGTTTTTATTCAAAATTGGAATAGTCAACTACAAGGGTCATCAAGAGCAAGAACATATAATTTATATGCAAAATTTAAATTTCAGCCGTATTTGGATATTATCAAAAACACCAGATTAAGAATTGCATTATCAAGGCTTAGGGTTTCGGCGCATAGATTAGAAAAAGAAATAGGCAGGTGGCACAAACTTTTAACAATCCCATATTCAGACCGTAAATGTTTAATCTGTAAAATATTAGAGGATGAATTTCATTTTTTACTAGAGTGTCCTCTGTATATTGATTTTCGCAAACGATATATCAAAAGAATATTTTTGGAGAAATGCTAATGTACTAAAATTTACTGAGCTTTAAACAATGATAACAAAGTAGTTATTCAGAAGTTATCATTGTATGTCTTAAAAAGTTTTGAACTAAGAACACAATATTTGAACCGAATTATGTAAAATATATATGTGTGCATGTACAAGCATTGATGGATCTTGCATATATCGTATTATGTAATTGTTGAAATTGTATTTCTTTATTATTTTTTTCTTAAGTCACCAGAAATTCTCCCCTGTTAAAGTTAAAAACATGATTTGTGAATTAAAATCAGTTAGATATATATATTTTAGGTGATTGCAGATTAGATCAAATTAATGATTACAATTGTTATTTACTGTATATATACTGTTTGACTGCCATTGTGATGATCTTTTATTATGAAATTTAGATATTACAATCTTTTGTGTATTAATATATTTAGCTATGTAAGATGATGGACATATCATGTCTTATTTATTTAATAAAGTATATATACATAGTCTCTTATAATTCTGTAGAAAGCGGCAATGTGCATTTTTAATATGTTTTAATATGCTTTTTATTTATAGTATGTGTTGTATCACATTGATGAATTATAATAAAGAATAAAATTAATTAATGTCAATATTTGTGGTTAAATCTATTCTTATTCAGATTGGAGCAGGAATCTATCATGACCGCATTATTATTATATTTAGTCTTTTTTTTTTTTTTAGTTTTTTTTTCTTTTTAAGTTATTGATACCGATTCCAAAACATAAAACATATTAAAACCACAATTTAGCATTGTGTAGAAAAATCTTTTAAAGTTCTTTGTCAAAATTGATTTTGCAAATTTGATATGGTATATATATTTAGATACAATAAATAGATCCAAAGATTCAAACTGCCATATAAATATTTCTATTGTTTTTTATATTAGATTAATCAATCCGATAAGATTAGATTACTCATATTACGGGGAGGCCCATTTACCGAATGTTTATGTGAGCTTAGAGGTAAAAATAGGCTTATTTAAATGTGTTACACTAGTCAAGGAAATGAACATTGACCACTTGCACATTTTAATGATGGCACTATTTACGTCATTATCAACTCTAAATTTACATTATTCTATTCAAAAAGCAGCATCATGCAATCTTAAAACTGAGTTAACATTTAAAATGGGTTGATCTGTCTGTAATGGGCACGTTTTGTCATAATAATTTCAAATATTGATAACAATTAATGTATCATTTAGATACTCTTGAAAATTGTTGATAAAGTTCTAAGTGATTTAGTATGGACATTCATAAGATGAATAATAATATTTTGTTCTAGAACAATTTTATCAGCTGCTGTATAAATATATATAATATCTGATCATGTTTCCCGTTCCCAACATTCATACATAATTCTTTCGTCGTTTGTTGTTATGTATGATACTAAATACAATATGATCGTTATTATTTATTGTATTACATCCATTGTACAGAATTATATAGATCACGACCAAGCCCGTGCAGTCTAATTCAAGTGATTAAATTAATATATTTGGTCACAATTTTAAATATACACCACTCACCTAAAATTTTCTGAAAGTTGAAATATCATTTTAATATAGAAGATAAATATGACTGGCGAATACTTTTATTTATTTCATATCTTGTTAAAACATACATTCCGTATATCTGGTAACATTTCAGAATTTAGAAAAAGAAAATTAATTCCTTAATGCTTGTAACTTCCTTCCTTTCAGGGCATAATATAAAGCATTCATATGATAGTCTTTATTAGACAATGAGGTTGGATAGAAACTATTTATATCCAACACGGGAGGCATACCGTTACCATTTTATGGAACCCCCGGTCGCGCCTACACGACATGATGAGGTTAATAGAATACAATCCATTTTGAAGTCGGACAAACCATACAACAGACGACATTGGGATTTCAAACCAATGACTGTAAGTATTATGTTTTTGTTACTAATTTTGTTGCCATGGAAATGGAAAAAATAAAAAATGAAACAACAAAATGTTATTTTGTAAATATGACAACTTTAGTATCGTAAAAAATCACTGTGTAAATCTATTGCAACTTTGTGACTTTTGCTCAATTTTGTGACTTATTGCTTAATACTGTGCTAAATACTCGTATCTTAATTTTATGAAATTTTACTAAATTTTCTGAATTATTTTGTGACTTATACATTCATTTTGTGACTTATTAATTAGTTTTGTGATATATTATGTTACAAACTGTTTTATTATTTTTCTTTCCCATGTATAGTAGTACATCTTAAGGTTAAAAATTTGAAGAAAAAAAAATACATAAAAATAAGAATAAAAAGGGGACTTACAACGAAAAGGACGTCAGTATACACTAGCAAAATAAGCCTGGCGATTCTGTTTCTTGTGACAGTGCTTCTTTAATATGTTTCAGTTGCAAAACACAGACATACTCGATTCTCAGTATACTTTTACCTTAAGGTTGAAAACCACTAAAATTTAATGTATCGCATGAATATTTTGCAATAAATAAATAAACAAATAAATAAATCATACACCGTATACGAAGATTGTAGAAATGTAATTATAGAGCAATAAGCGGTGTTAAACCAAGTGCGCTTGTTTGATCAACCTTATAAGTATGCGATAAAAAAAAATTGTGAATAACTCTCTCCTAATTGTATAAATATGTTAATTATACATGTACAGGTACAGGAGCATGTAACTCTTCACTGTTTTATTGATATTCCATATGCAGTTACTTTCCCTCTTCAAGTCGTTGTCGTGTTCGGTTCTTTTTGTTAAAGATAGTTTTACTTTGACACAGAAACGGTTATACGTCACTAAGATATCATCTATACCTTAAATTTGTGTAAAATAACGCGTAAATGCAATATATATATGATGACATCAATTGCAGCACACAACACTACCATCACAACCACCTCACTAACCATCATCACCAACGCCATATCCATCATCATTAAACACCGCCATCATCACCACCAACACCATCATCATCATCATCACCACCATCACCACCATCATCACCATCATCATCAGCATCATCACCATCACAACCACCACCACCATCATCATCACTATCATCATCATCACCATCATCACCACCATCACCATCACCACCATCATCATCACCATTATCACCACCATCATCATCATCATCACCACCACCACCACCATCATCACCACCATCATCACAACCACCACCACCATCATCATCATCACCACCACCACCACCATCATCATAATCATCATCATCATCATCATCACCACCATCATCATTACCATCAACATCACCACCGTCATCATTATCATCATCATCATAACCACCACCACCATCACTACCACCATCATCATAACCACCACCATCACCACCAACACCATGATCATCACCACCACCATCATCATCATCACCACCACCATCATCACCATCATCATCACCATCATCATCATCACCACCACCACCAACATCATCACCACCACCATCATCACCATCACCACCACCACCATCACCACCACCATCATCACCACCACCACCATCATCATCATCACAACCAGCACCACCATCATCATCACCATCATCATCATCACCACCACAACCATCATCATCATCATAACCACGACTACCACCACCATCATCATCATCATCACCACCATCATCATCGTCACCACCACAACCACCATCACCATCATCAACACCATCATCATCATCACCATCACCACCACAACCATCATCATCACCACCACTAACACCATTATCAACACCATCACCACCATTATCATCATCATCACCATCATTACCACCACCAGCACCAAATCCATCATCATCACCACCACACCATCATCACCAACATCACCACCACCATCACTATACACCACCATCAGCTCTTTCGGTTTTAATTATTTTCTTATCTTTTTTTTTGTGAATAACTCTCCTAATTTTTTTAATATGTTAATTATACATGGACAGGTACAGGAGCATGTAACTCTTCACTGTTTTATTGATATTTCATATGCAGTTACTTTCCCTCTTCAAGTCGTTGTCGTGTTTGGTTCTTTTTGTTAAAGATAGTTTTACTTTGACAAAGATAGTTTTACTTTGACACGGAAACGGTTATACGTCACATAAGATATCATCTATACCTTAAATTTGTGTAAAATAACGCGTAAATGCAATATATATATATGATGACATCAATTGCAGCACACAACACTACCATCACAACCACCTCACTAACCATCATCACCAACGCCATATCCATCATCATTAAACACCGCCATCATCACCACCATCACCATCATCATCATCACCACCACCATCATCATCATCATCACCATCATCATCACCATCATCACAACCATAATCAACACCACCACCATCATGACAACCATCATCACCACCATCATTACAACCACCATCATTACAACCATCATCACCACCACCATCAAAATAACCACCATCATCATCATCACAACCATCAGCACCAGAACCACCATCACCAACACCACCACCGTCATCACCACCACCACCATCATCACCACCACATACCATAACCATCATCACAACCATCACCACCACCACCACAACCATCATCACCACGACCACCACCATTATCATCACCACCACCACCATCATCATCACCACCATCACAACCACCACCACCATCATCACCATCATCATCATCACCATCACCACCATCATCATCATCACCACGACCACCACCACCACCACCATCATCATCATCACCATCACCACCACCACCACCACCACCATCATCATCACCACCACCACAACCACCATCACCATCATCACCACCTTCATCATCATCACCACCACAACCATCATCATCATCATCATCACCACTAACACCATCATCACCATCATCAACACTATCACCATCACCACCATTATCATCATCACCATCACCACCACCAAATCCATCATCATCACCACCACCATCATCATCAGCATCATCACCACCATCATCATCATCACCATCACCACCACCACCACTATCATCATCATCACCACTTACACCATCACCATCAACACCATCATCAACACCATCACCACCATTATCATCATCACCATCATTACCACCACCACCACCAAATCCATCATCATCACCACCACACCATCATCATCATCACCATCATCACCACCACACCATCACCATTATCACCACCATCATCTCTTTCGGTTTTAATCATTTTCTTATCTTTTTAACTGAATCATTTACGGACGTCAGGCTTCTTAACTATACTACATGCATTAAAATACAGGTAGAATGATATTTTACCTACAAATATAAAGTATGTATTCCTACAATTACCTGAAAAAAATACGAGTGCTGTATATTGTAAATCGCATTTATCAAACGACGGCGGGATGGCGGATTACAGGTGTGGGAATACCTAAGCTCCTTGCACCATGCATTATTTCAGTAACGAGCAGGAACAATTGAAGGACCGTCGGCCTTCTGCATTGATTGCTTCCTTACGTGAAAAAATCCAAAGTCTCTGCTAATGTTTAATGAAAAACAACACCGTTCAAGATATTGATAATTAGCTTTTTTTCATCAAAGATTTTCAGTAGCATGTCTACATATATCTCCAAGACGTTCTAACATATCGGCAAATATGACACAAATGTTATCAAAATTATTAGAAGTCACTACACAAATGTTTCACGCTGAGTAATAGTCCATCAATCTGATTTAACTTCTACTTGATTTCAAAGGGTGGTTGTAACGGTGCCAGGACTCTATATTATAGGGTCAGTTGTGACCCAAGCGAGGTCCAGACCCAAAAAAAAACATGTGACAATCCTTATATATAGACTAAGTGTTGTCACATGTTTTTTGGGTCTGGACCTAGTTTTGGTCACAACTGACCCTAATATTAAGTCCTGGCACCGTTACAACCCCCTTTGCTTGAGTTATTTCTTATATAGGATGGTCCCCTATGGTACCACTGTTCTTATTATTTCCAGCAAATTGTACAAATAACAAGAACTTATATTTACTATTTTATTGAATTATGTTTAGCTGTCGCATCTTGACTTTAAAATACACATGTCATTCATAGAATAACTCAATGATTTTAATAAGAAACATCTATGGTCGGTCATCCATGTTTAGAATGAAAGCTTATACGGAGAGCACTATGGTACCGTGGTATGTTAATTGATGGCCCTTTTTGGCTTCAGTATAATTTTTTGTAGTCACTTCAGTTTCAGCAGACGACCTTCACTTGTCCGAACATGAAATTATAAGTTTAACCGTTAAATATGGGGTAAAACAAAGAAGTTTTTTAGGCACACAGAGGCAGCTTTAGATTTTCCTATCAATTGAAATGAAAAAAATTCTAACAATTTCTATGCAAATTCACAAACAGCAACACTTCCACTTTCACTTAAATGGTGGAAACAGTATTTGGTGGCATTCAATGTGTAAAGAAACAAATTTTCTGATTACATCGGAATGG